>NC_051087.1:17898066-18198066 GCF_901709675.1 Syngnathus acus | reverse complement strand
TGAGAAGAACAACTAATCAAAAATGATCACGTAAGTTCATGAACAGAATTGATGACATATTAAATGTTCTTGCAACAATTAGGCTTTCTTGTAGAACAATTTCATTGAGTTTGAGATGTAAATTATAATTTTGTTTTCCTTTTCCTTGTCCATGGTGGTCCATATAGTTTTGCTATTTCTCATTGCATCTTTAATCTAATTAAGGAAAATAATGGCTTTAGATTTCATAATTTGAGATATACTTCATTTCTCAAATATTTGTATATCTGATTGTCCATCGTCAAATGAGATTCGATTGTTTTATTTTTTTCCAATGCTGTATCTCTATTTTGTATTTGTTGCCATTGTTCGTTTTTAAACCATGGCAAACTCCGCTTTTTTGTTTGTAGCTTTTGGTTTGATTGAGTAGATTTTAATAGTTCCAATAGTTTTAACGTTACACATTTGTTCACACTATTTTTTTTATCATTTCATTCCAGTTAATTTGCTTTATTTCATTTCTAGTAATGGATATTTTTCTGATTTTCCCAGCGTGCTTTGGTGAGTTGTATTGAAAGTAGGGTAAGATTGTGATCAGATAACCCTATTGTGAAATTGTGTGTTTTCACTATCCTTTCTTGTCTGTTTGCAAAACTTTTTTTCTTCTGTATTTTATCAAGCCAATTGATATTAAAATCACACATTAATAAAAAATGATTGTCCTTCAAAATGTTTAAGCATCTTCACTAACTTACCGTAATTTTCGGACTATAAGTCGCTCCGGAGTATAAGTCGCACCAGCCATAAAATGGCCAAAAATGTGAAAAAAAAACATATAAGTCGCTCCGGAGTATAAGTCGCATTTTGGGGGGCAATTTATTCGACAAAATCCAACACCAAGAACAGACATGAACGAGCAACAACAGGCTAAACGATACGGTATGCTAACGTGACAAACACAAACGAGGAGCTGAGAACGGGCCTGACGTAACATTCAGTTATTTAAAAAAAACTATGACATAAATAACACGTTTATAAAACCATCTGTGTCACTCCAATTCATTAAATCCATCGATCGTCCTTTGTCAACAACGCCGTGTGCCGCGCCGCAGTTCAAATTATTCCACAGGCCCATACAACGATATATACACTATATTTTAAATAACTATCACATAAACAACAATATTATCAAACCATTTGTGTCACTCCAAATCATTAAATCCATCGATCAAATTTCTCGGCCTTTATGTCATCCTGGTGACAGAGGACATGTCCAGAGGATATGGCGCTTTAAAGTATTAATTACTTTATTTGATTTTTTTCTCTCTATTTCAAAGCATGTGAAGTGATCAACTATACTAAAAATAACATGTGAAGTGGTCAACTATACTTGTAAGTAAGTGATGTGTTAATGATCAAGTAAACATTTGTGAAAAAAAACATATATAAGTCGCTCCTGAGTATAAGTCCCATACTATGAAAAAAAAACGCGACTTATAGTCCGAAAATTACGGTAGTGTAAAAAACATCTGTGGCATTTGGAGTCTGACATAGCACGAGGACAAAGAAGGACATTTGAGGAGATGGCTAGTGCTAGTGCTTGGCTTGCAATGCTCTAACATAAATCAAAACACCACCACCCTTTCCTTTTCCCCGATCGCGAGAAGCTGTAGCACACATCCATGTCTCCGTAAGGCATAAAATTTTTATTTTTGACATAAGAGAGTGTATGTTTAGAGGGCTTCCAAAAATCCCTTTGGACTTGGTATTCAGATGTCTAAACAAAGAGCATGATTAACTGTTGGAAAGATTTTTGCTCTTGACGCCCATCTGTATTTTGGCAAGCGATCTGTCAAGTTTTTACTTTGCATCCCAAAATGGCAAGCCGGTAGTGAAGTGAAGTCAAGTCCAGTATTGCCCTTAATTACAAACATGTCTCAAATGGGTACACATCGCCACAGTTGACAATTATTCTCAACATCCTCTGATCTTAACTCCCAGGAGAACTCACCAAACCCCAACAGGAAAGAAGAAACCTTGAGAAAGGACCACAGATGAGGATCCCCCTTACAAGACGACCAGGCTGTAATGGATGCAGTGAGCAACACTGAACACACGATACAAAAAAATCCAAAGAAAAAGTAAACTAGATGTCCATATTCAAAATGAAGAGCTGCAGGAAGATGCCCTCAGTTGTAATTATCAACATCTCGGTTTTATCTGGGTCAAGAAGTAGGAAATTGAGAGACGTCCATTGTTTAATCTCAGCGAGACACGTCTCAAGATTGCAGCAATCCTGCAGATTTGTCATTTCTAACGGCATATATAATTGTGAGTCATCTGCATAACATTGATAACTAATCTTATATTTACATATATTGTCTCCAAGCGGAAGCATGTAAATACTAACCTGTATAGGTTTGTCTGCGGGACCCCATTTGTAACATTATTAAGTTCAGAAGTCGTGTTGCCATAGACAACGCGGTAGGTCCTCTATGAGAGATAAAAAATAAACCAGGAGAGTGCTGACCCCAAAATAACAACGCACATTTCAAGGCGATCTAATATGTTGTGATCGACAGTGTCAAATACATCACTAAGCTTCAGTAATAACAGTACAGAGGAAGTGTTTGAGGTCATAGCTAGGCGATCATTAGTCAATTTAGCAAGGGTTGTCTCAGTAGAGAGGTCAGCTCTAAAAACAGACTGAAAAGGTTCAAATCAATTGTTGGCAACTACCGTAACTTCCGGACTATAAGCTGCTACTTTTTGCTCAAGTTTTGAACCCTGCGGCTTGTCGTCCGGTGCGGCGAATCTATGGATTTTTGGTAATTTTTGTGATGACTAATACACTTATACACTCGTAAAAAGGCCGTGGACCGCTGTTGTGCGGCACCGCTTTGCTGGGCGGAAGGATATGTGACACGGTCACTGGGGAGAAGAGTGGTGTGTTGATCCCATGTCAATCCGCCAGGCAAATAGTGCCGTATAATTCACACAAAGAAGAGACAGAAAGAGATCAAAATGGATATTACTGAAGAAAGGAAGCTTTTATACACAAACCCTCATTATGGGGGATAAAAGAAATGCATATGATGCCGCTTTTAAGTTAAAGGCAGTCGATTTGGCGCTTAACGTAGGCACTATAGCTGCTCATGCATGCACTGTAGACTACAGTGTAGAGCAGGCTTGTACAAAGTGCGGCCCGCGGGCCAAATCCGGCCCCCGGTCAGATTTCATACGGCCCGCAGCTTCGGTCTTATAATGTATTATTTAAGGCCCACCTGCACTGTTAAACTGAATAAAAAAATCATGAAACTTGAAACGATAATTCCTGGTTTTACCATAAGGTGGCAGCACCACTTTAATAATATCAGTCTGCATCCGTACCGCAAACCCCTCTCCGCTCATTTCTGCCATGCCAACTGCAAAGAAAACGAGGAAAGTTGACATTGAGGGCCATCGCTTTCAAGAGAGATGGGAATGTCTTCACTGAAAATCAAGCCAATTGTGTTTGTCTAATGCAGGGGTGGCCAACCAGTCAGAGACTAAGAGCCACATTTTTTTACTGTGTCATCGCAAAGAGCCACATCATACACATGAGCACACATGAACCCCACACATGAACCCCCCCCCCCCCCACACACACACACACCCCTCTGCTCAGCCAAATTTATTGTGTGACATTATGTCACGCACCAACATGATAATGACAAATTGACTCCTACAGTACTAAAACCACAGACCAAAGACCACATTTTCAACAATGAACATTGTGTGCATTGTCTCACACAGACAAACTCTCAGTTCAACAAATTCCACAAACAAAAACAAAAGTTTTTTCACTTACTATGTGTGGCGGGACAGACCATTCGTTTTGGTTTGTCGTTTTCAGGAGACAAGATTTCAATAACGTCACTGAGGCAATATTTTAACGAACTCCACTTCATTGTATGGCTTTTTAGCCCGTGCAATGTTCCAAGCCAGTTGAAACAATGCAAGTGTGACAGTCTCTGAGTGCTTCGTAATTTTTTTGAAAAACTGTACCTATTTTTCTGCCTGACTTTTCAAAGTCTCCAAACTTGTGCTTGCGAAATTCAGTCCCTTTTGCAAAGTCCTTATCGATATTGGCATGAAGTGAGCTGAAGTGGCGCTGACCATTTGAAGCTTTTAAATGCGCCAATGGCGTCCGACATATCAGGCAGAATGGCTTGCCATAGCGTTCAACAAAAAACAACTTTAACTCTGTTAAAAACGTCCTGTGTTCATCGTCATATATTCGTTTAGCTGTGCATTTTTTCCTTGCCATTTTGGCAAGCGTCTTGTCAGCTTTTCTGGACCTAATGGGCCCCCGTAGTCAGTCGCCATTCATTAAAAAGCCAGCAAAACCAATCGCTCTGTTTGTCCCTCCTCCTTTGCGGGATTTCATCTCACGCGCATGCGCGTTTGACCAAAATACCATATTGAACTCAAGCGAAGCAAATCCGCACGAAAAATAAACACAAATGTTGATATGAACGTAAAAGAGCCGCATGAAACCAGCCAAAGAGCCGCATGCGGCTCGCGAGCCGCGGGTTGGCCACCGCTGGTCTAATGTGTAAACAGACGGTTGCCTTGTTTAAGGATTTAAACCTAAAGAGACACTACCAGACATGTTAACACATACGACAAGCTAACAGGGAGTGACCGTGCTCATAAAGTGAAGCAGCTCCAAGCTGAACTGGCATCGCAATAGCGTTTCTTTATGCGGGGCTGTGAGTCAAAAGTAAATATTACTAAAGCAAGCTACCAAGCGGCCATGACACACACTATTACTTTCTGAAGATATTTTGAATGACAAGAGCAAAATTCACTTGTTTTAAAATGTTCATGACGCAAAAATAACTTTAAACGCATGTAAATTAAAGGTATTTCATACAGTTTGTTCAATGTTATCTGAGTCTTTAGATATGAATGAAAGGCAGAATTTGTGTTTTTAGAGTTGTTCACATCTGCCTGAGTGGCTTATATTTGGTTATTTTGTCTTTTGAAAAATAAAGATAATTATGACAATGAAAATTGTTTCATAACAGTGTATTTGCATGAAATATTTGTAGTTAAAAAATGTCAGAAAAAACTACTGGCCCCCAGGCCCCTTCACTTTATCAAATCTGGCCCTCCTTGAAAAATGTTTGAACACCCCTAGTGTAGAGGTTTCCTTTGGTCACTAGGGGGCACTGGGCTATTGTTAATGACATCTTGTTGCGTCTCCCTTTTCTTTCCTAACCCTACCGTATTTTTCCGACTAAAAGTCGCTCCGGAATATATGTCGCATCAGCCATAAAATGCACAATTCAGTGAAAAAAACATATATAAGTCGCACCGGAGTATAAGTCGCATTTTGAGGGAAATTTATTTGACAAAATCCAACACCAAGAACAGACATGAACGAGCAACAACAGGCTAAACCAGTGGTCCCCAACCTTTTTTGCGCCACGGACCGGTTACATGTCAGAAATATTTTCGCGGACCGGCACTTATATAAATAAATAATACATTTATATAAATAAATAAATAATACATTTATAATAAATATATAAATACGATGAAATAAAATGATACGACTGACATAAAAACAAGTACAAATGACAAAAATAAAACTCACCATTACGTTGAATTAGTGGGAGCACTGAGTTTGTTTCTCAGAAACGAGCCGGTCCCATCTAGACGTATTCGGAGACAATGACACCCGAAGTGATTAAGGTTTGTCTTTTATTGCAGGATGCTTGGTCTCCATGTGTTGAAGCAGTTTTGAATGCTTCATTGCCTGGTTAGTTAGCCTGTCGCCACATATTAGCTTTGCGGGCTCGACTGGGGAAACATGTCACGTGACCGGGACGAGTGTCTTGACCTGAATTAATTGATAGTCGATTTTTTTTTTTTTTTTTTCTGTGCGGCTTGGCGGCCCGGTACCAAGTGACCCACGGACCGGTACCGGTCCGCGGCCTGGTGGTTGGGGACCACTGGGCTAAACGATACGGTATGCTAACGTGACATAAACACAAAAGAAGAGCTGAAAACGGGCCTGACGCAACACTAACAGTTATCCAAATAACTACAACATAAATAACACCTTTATCAAACCATCAGTGTCACTCCAAATCATTAAATCCATCGATCGTCTTTTATGTAAACCAGGGGTCACCAAACTACGGCCCGCGGGTTGGATACGGCCCACGGGACCGTTTAATCCGGCCCGCCAACCCTGAACAAATTGTATTATTAAACTTTTTTTTTGTGGTCATTTTGCCTGCAATGACTGCGTTTCCCCAGTAGATGGGGAAGCGCTCGCCTGCGCATTTACTACCGGAAGCCGTGTCAGAAAGCTCGGTGCACACTCACAAGTGCGTGTACGTACTCAGTAGTACGGACATGGCGCACTCGCGCTCTATTTGTATCAGTCCCGAATTTAGAGCGTGGGCTGTGACGACAGCATTCTTGTAATTCGCGCGCTGAGCTTTCAGATGCAGTTTTGCGCTAAAGCCACCCACAAACCTTCCCCTGGAATCCTTCCATTAAAATGAGTCGCCCAAGGAAAAGCAAGGTGGACACAGTGCCGAGCGTTTAAAAGAGAGTGGCCAATTTGGCTCGACGTACGCGACGTGACGTTCAGCCACATGAACGTCAACATCAACCCGTCACAGATCGAGGTAAACGGACCAACACTTCGGATCTCGCCTAAGAATTGCCACAACAAATTTTACTCCAGACTATGACGCACTAGCAAACTTTAACAAAAAAGACAGCGGTGTCTACAAGCCTACTGGAACCTACAAAAGGATTATAAGGAAGGAACACAAGAACTTTAAGAGACTGCTCATATGTGTCAGAGAGATTCTGCTCTGACAACTGAGCTGAACTTTTATCTGTTAAGATTGTGCATGGCACAACAGAAAGTTAATGTTCCATGGCTTTTTTTTCTATGAGGAACCCAGAGAGAGTTATTTAGTTATTATTTTTTCTGTGAAGAACTCAGAGAGGGTTATTTAGTTATTTATTTCATTAATAGTGTTATTATTTGTTTCCTGACTTTTTTTCTGTAAAGAACCTGGAAAGGGTTATTAAATAACCGTTATTTGGTTATGTGTGGCTTTCTGGAAAACAATACATTTTTTAAGCTCCCCTACGATCGTCACACTTTTTCTGTTACAAACTGACACCGGCCCCCCATCAGAGAAGGGAAAAGTTATGTGGCCCTCACAGGAAAAAGTTTGGGGACCCCTGATGTAAACAATGCTGCGTGTGCGCCGCTGACGGTTGGCCTTGTCGTCAGTTGCAGTTCAAATTATTCCACAGGCCCATATAACGATATATAAATTATATATCAAATAACTATTACATAAACAACAATATTATCAAACCATCTGTGTCACTGTGAGGGCATCCGGCTGTAAAAAGTTTTGCTCCAAAAATTTTCTCGGTATAGGACTCTCAACCACGAGATGGCCATGGACTGTCCCCGGTGGAAGAAAGCCACAGGCCCATATAACGATATATAAAGTATATATCAAATTCCTATTATATAAACAACAATATTATCAAACCATCTGTGTCACTCCAAATCATTAAATCCATCGATCAAAATCTTCGTCCTTTATGTAAACAACGCCGCGTGTGCGGCGCGCCGCTGACGTTGTCAGTTGCAGTTCAAATTACAGTAATCCCTTGCTACATCACGGTTCGTTCATCGCGGTTTCACTACATCGCAGATTTTTGAATTCTGAAAATTTGTGAATAATTTCACATATAAGTATCAATTGCCCCTCCCCCACCAAAACTATGAAAAAAAATGTGACATAGTCCGAAAAATACGGTATATGTGTAGCGCTCTAGTTGAATGTAACTTAGTGCTTGGTGCATGAATAAAATTAGCATGAACAGACACTCATCATGGAAAAAGCTAGAAGAAATACATAAAAGCAACAACGAAAGCGAGAATGAGAAAGTGTGTGGGGAAGCACTGAGGAGGAAGACTTCGATGGTTTCAGTGCACAGGAGGAAGATGAAGACGACGGTTCTCAGTGACTTTTACTGGTATGTTTTTTAAAACCAACCCTGTTAGTGCTGTGCTACCGTGTTGCTGCTTTGTTACCGCCGCATCTCAGTGACTTTTACCGGTATGTTTTTTTTATCTAGCCCTATTAGTGCTGTGTTACTTCCGTGTTGCTGCAGTATTACTGCCGCGTCACAGGCATTGTTTGGAAAGAAATGTTAAGGTATGTCATTGAAACTTTAAAAAGGGGTTCTGTGTACCGTCTTTCTTTGTAAATAACTCGCGTGCACATGCTGCTTTTAGTACGGTGTGGCTTATTGATGAAAAAAACAAAATTTTCCACAAATTTTTGCTTGTGGAGCTTATAATCACGTGCGGCTTATAGTCCAGAAATTACGGTATATAATGATTAAGTTGTTGTGCATTTTTGAGAATTTTTGCCATGAACAGAAGATTTGAAACTGGCATATGATTATTGAGACAGTCCGGGTTGAGGTTTGGTCACTTAACTAATGATTGAATAATAGCGATTTTAAAGGCTGTTGGCACGCCGCCAGAGGAGACGAACAAATCAATTGAATTTTTAAGGTCCTAAAATCTGAAATAGTTTGTTAATGAGTTTGCCGGGAAGCGGGTCGAGTAAGCAAGTTGTCTGTTTAGCCGCACGAACCAGTTGTGTAAGGCTTTCAAGGGACGCATTTTTTAAATCGGAGAGGGTTGTCACAGTGTCAGCCTTATTCATATTAACTACAGTGGAGCAAAAAAGTATTTAGTCAGCCACCAATTGTGCAAGTTCTCCCACTTAAAAGATGAGAGATGCCTGTAATTTTTATCATAAGTACACTTCAACGATGAGACAAAATGAAAAAAAAAAATCCAGAAAAACACATTGTCTGATTTTTAAAGAATTTATTTGCAAATTATGATGGAAAATAAATACAGTCAAACCTTGGTTTTCGAACAGCCTGGTTCTCGAACAAATCGGAATTCGAATGAAAAATTTTAGATTTTTTTGCTTCGGTTGTCGAACAAAATTCGGAGGTCGAACCTCGCGAGATGAGCCGAAAGGACCCGAGAAAACCCGACCGCGCGGCCCGGATGCCAACTGACTCCGTTATTGTATTTTCGTTACTTTGAGGATTGTATTAACCCCTAATAATGCCTCCAAAGAAAGCAAGTGGGAGCAGTAAAGCCATCCTAAAACACAAAGACGGACCAAATTAAGCTATCTGCGCACTAAGGTCCACTTAAAGTACATCAGGACTGTAAAAATATTTTCTAAATTTCAGCGACGGCTCTATCACAATAATGCGACCAGCACGGTGCAGTTGCGCGGTCGGCAGGCGCGCTACGGTTGCACGTTCGGCGGTGCGCTGCAGTTCGCGATCGGACAAAAATGCACAAATGAAAAAATGCTTAAAAAAGGTGCTTTTTTTTGTATTGGAACGGATTAAAAAATGTTCCATTATTTGTAATGGGAAAAATAGATTCAGAATTCGAACCGATTCACTTCTCGAACCGCCTTCTGGAACGGATTGTTGTCGAAAACCGAGGTTTGACTGTATTCCAAGATGGCGGCGCCCCAGTTGGCCGCGGCCGCTACGTGTCTCAACATCCGACGAGGATTTTCGCAAAATATGTCGCCTAGGACACTACAAACAACACAAAGTTTAGTTTATCCATCCAGTAGATTAGTGTATGATCGCCAGCGCCTGCTGGAGGTACGGTCATCAAGTGTTTTCGGACTCGTAGCCACAACTACCCTAGTCTGTTTGCGTAGCCTCGGAGTGCTTAGGGCGCTAGCCCCAGAAGCTCACGACGCAGCGGGCTCGCCGGGCAGCGCACGCCGGAGGAGGAGTAAGCGTAGGCGGTGTGACCGGCGGCGAAAGCGCGGCTGTCGGGGTGGGCTAACGGCTAAGCTTAAAGCTAACCCCTACAAACCGCCGCTTCCATCCATCTTCCTCTCCAACGTCCGCTCACTGGATAATAAAATGGACCATCTAAAACTGGAACTCTCTTCAAAGAGGGAAGTTAGAAACTGCTGCGCTCTCATCCTGACGGAGACATGGCTGAACTCATCAATGCCGGACAACGCCGTTAGCCTGGAGGGGCTCGCTACATTCCGCGCCGACAGAAACAGCGAGCTAAGCGGTAAATCCCGAGGAGGTGGGCTGTGTGTCTACATCAACAACAACTGGTGCAAAAATGCTAGATCTGTCGCCAGCTTCTGCTCTTCGGACATCGAGCTTTTGACTGTTAACTGCAGACCCTTCTACCTGCCCAGAGAGTTTACTGTTGTTAGCATCACGGCTGTGTACGTGCCTCCTAGCGCTAACACTAAAGAGGCCATGAGGGTTCTCTATCGGACAATCAGTGAGCTGCAATCCACGCACACAGAGGGGGTTTTCATCATTGCTGGGGACTTCAACCAGGCTAGCATGAAGACTATTCTCCCTCATTTTTACCAACACGTGGATTTTCCAACTCGGGGAGAGAACACTCTGGACTTGGTTTACACCAATATAAAGGATGCATTCAGAGCAGCCCCCCGCCCCCACCTCGGCTCTTCAGACCACCTATCTGTTATGCTAATCCCTGCATACAGGCCCCTGCTGATCAGAGCAAAACCCACAGTGAAGCAGGTGAGGGTGTGGTCTGAGGGGGCCATGGAGGCACTCCAGGACTGCTTTGAGTGCTCTGACTGGGACATGTTCAAGTCAGCAGCAACATATGACAATCAGATCGACATTGATGAGTACGCCATGACTGTGTCAGCCTACATCAACAAATGCTCCGAGGACGTCAGCACCACTAAGAACATCATCACCCGAGCCAACCAACGACCCTGGATGACTGAGGATGTACGTCATACGCTACGAGCACGGAACTCAGCCTTCAAGTCTGGCGACAAGGAGGCACTGAGGACAGCGAGAGCCAACTTGAACCGTGCCATCAGGCTAGCGAAGCGAAGCCACAGTCGAAAAATTCAGGATTTTTTCCACGACGCCAATAACACCAGGAGTATGTGGCAAGGCATACGGGCGATCACGGACTACAACTTACCCTCCCCCCCGGTGGGTGAGGTTGATGCTGACTTCCTGAATGGTCTAAATAACTTCTTTGGGCGTTTTGAGGCATAAACAGCACTCCTGCAGTTAAAACTGTTCCCCACCAGGAAGAGGAGGCCCTCTGCCTTGACTCAGCCGACGTGTGGAAGACTCTGAGAAGAGTCAACCCACGTAAGGCCCCAGGCCCCGACAACATACCTGGGCGGGTGTTCAAAGAATGTGCAGGCCAGCTGGCTGGTGTCATCACAGACATTTTTAACATCTCGCTGGACCAAGCCAAAGTGCCAGTGTGCTTCAAGGCTGCCTCCATCATTCCGGTGCCGAAGAAACCTCAAATCACCTCATGGAATGACTACAGACCGGTGGCACTGACTCCCATCATGATGAAGTGCTTCGAAAGGCTGCTCAAAGATCACATCGTCTCCAGACTCCCCCCAACATTCGATCCGTTCCAGTTTGCCTACCGGCAGAACCGCTCTACTGAGGATGCCATCTCCTCCGTTCTTCACCTGAGCCTGGCTCACCTGGAGGAGAGGAACACCCACGTGCGGTTGCTGTTCCTGGACTTCAGCTCAGCGTTTAACACCATCATTCCACAACATCTGGTGGAAAAACTGGAACACCTGGGCTTCAGCACCCCCCTTCGGAACTGGCTGCTAGACTTCCTCACCAACAGACCTCAGTCAGTCCGGGTCGGACAGAACACCTCAGATGTCATCACCCTCAGCACAGGCTCCCCTCAGGGCTGCGTCCTGAGCCCCCTGCTGTTCACCCTGATGACACACGACTGCGCCCCCAGGTTCACCACCAATCACATCGTGAAGTTTGCAGACGACACAACGGTGGTGGGCCTCATCAGGGACAACAACGACCTGGACTACAGAGAGGAGGTGGAGCAGTTGGTGGGCTGGTGCAGAGAAAACAGCCTGATCCTGAATGTGGAGAAGACGAAGGAGATCATCGTCGACTTCAGGAAGAACCAGCCTCACCACGCTCCACTGATCATCAACAGCTCAGCTGTGGAGGTGGTCAGCGGCACTAAATTCCTGGGAGTCCACATCACAGACGACCTCACCTGGACTGTGAACACCACAACACTGGTCAAGAGGGCACAGAAGCGCTTGTACTTCCTGCGGAGGATGAGGAGAGCCCACCTGCCCCCACCCATCATGAGGACGTTCTACCGAAGCACCATAGAGAGCATTCTGACAAGCTGTCTCTCGGTGTGGTGTGGAGGTTGCAGCGCCTCCGATTGGAAGAACCTGAGGAGAGTGGTGAGGACAGCAGAGAGGATCATCGGGGCTCCTCTTCCCTCCATTCAGGACTTGTCATCCCAGCGCTGCGTGTCCCGAGCCCGAAATATTATCAGTGACCCATCACACCCCCACCATGGACTGTTCTCCCTGCTGCCCTCTGGGAAGAGGTTTCGCAGCATCCGCTGCAGGTCCACCAGGTTCTGCAATAGTTTTTTCCCTGCTGTCGTCAGACAGTTGAACATTCAAACGTAGCATTCCTCTGCACACTTGTAAATACTGCTTTTGTCTCCTGCACTGTTTACATACTTTATCACTGCTGCACTTTGTACTTTATAATTATCTTATTTCATATTTTTATATAGAATGTCACTTGTTAACCAGCCGAAATACCTCTACATTGTTGAAAGCCGTATGCAACGAAATTTCGTTTTGTACACACCTAGTGTTGACAAAATGACAATAAAGTTCTGTCTAAGTCTAAGTCTAAGTCTATTTGGTTAATAATGGCCTTGATTTGGGGCTCCACGCAAAATCTCACCCCATGGGTTCAAAATGATCACAAGAACAGTGAACAAAAGTCCCAGAACCACATGGGGGGACCTAGTGAATGACCTGCAGAGAGCTGGGACCAAAGTAACAAAGACCACCATCAGTAACACACTACGTCGCCAGGGACTCAAATCCTGCAGAGCCAGACGTGTCCCCCTGCTTAAGCCAGTCCATGTCCAGGCCCATCTGAAGTTTGCGAGAGAGCATTTGGATGATCCAGAAGAGGATTGGGAGAATGTCATATGGTGTGATGAAACCAAAATAGAACTCTTTGGTAACAACTCAACTCGTCGAGTTTGGAGGAGAAAGAATGCAGAGTTGTATCGAAAGAAGAAGAAGAAATTCTCTGTCCCACAGTGTCCACACCCCAGAGAGCGTACATGAAAGACAGAAAAACTTGTTCAGCGAAAAGAGAACACTGCTGGGAGGGTGCCACGACGGCTCCATCAAAGAAAATGAACAAATACGACAAGACAAAAGCCATCAAAGCATCATGACAAAAAAGCTGTAGCAAAGGACACATACAACACCTGTAACTGCAGGCTGGTGACAAGCCTAAACAATATAAATGGTCCCGAGGTACGCCACACACACCCCCGACCCCAAATACCCAGAAGAACACTCAAAAACACACGAGAAAGCCTCCATAGGTCGCATGAACTGGCGCAGAGGCAGTTCAGCGATTCGGTGCGACCCGATGGACCGTGGTTGTTATCCGTCAAAACACGCAAACGTGCGGGCAACGTCCTGGGCACTCAGGCGAGGTAGATGCAGATGGTGTGCATCGTCATCATGGGGCAGGCACGATGAAGGTCGGCCACATCCAGGATCCGACAAGCATGAGGGCCCAGGTCAACATCGTCCGGATGAGCGGGACGGCTGAGTCACACCGGTCACAACCGACGCGCGCAGCCATCGACCAGGCACATGACAAATGCCCGTGCCGAGCCGATCTGCACATAGCAAGGTGCGGTGGTAGGCTTCGGCGTCGCCGAGTGGACGGCCAAACCTGGGACGACCATGACTGTGGCCACACATCACATTACAGATAAGGAGAAAGGGGGAAAGAAACATAAAAAGAGAGAAAAGGGAAAACACTGCTGAGAGGCTGCCGCTCACGGTAGTGCCATCAGTTGTTTTTTTTTTAGTTTTTATTGGGAGTTATGACTAGGGGATATCGAGAATAATTGTCAACTGCCATGCCCTTTGAGACATGTTTGTTATTAAGGGCTTCATAAATAAAATTGACTTGTCTTGACCTGCTATGCTTGCGACCGCCATGTCCAACGTGAAGATGCAGTGTTTGATTAATAATTTCTGTGACAGTGATTGCATTGTCCGTTTTTTTCAATACATTATTTTATATAACAACATTGAGCCATTAGCTGGCCTCTGTGAGGTCTTCTATTGTTTTTGTTTTTTTGGGAAATCTTCATTTTTCTGTGCAAGGATGGCATGCACATGCACATGCACCCCAATTCACCAAACTTGGCAAACGCATCGGCACTGGTGAAAAGGTTTGTATTTTTAAGTTATAAAAAAAGAAAACAAAATGGCTTTACAGCATCACCTAGTGTGGAAAAATAAAAAAACGTTTGAAAGAGAAAATTGGGAGGCACATATAACGCAGACAAAAATTTGAAATACAATATGGTGTGGGCAGGGCATCAAACTTTAGAGAAAGGAAACCCACCTTTATTGCTGAAGTCATCTATCATGACAATTTCAGCTAAGTATTTCCTGGGAGTCCTCTTTATGACACTGTGGATGGTTCTCATTAAGGTAGACCAGCCTTCATTATGGAAGACTATCACCACACTGGAGGTCAGGAGTCTTTCATCATAATGCCAGTACTTGCACCTGTATTAAGCAATGAATCCCAATGTTAAGAATTGATTTGACGTTGCATGGTTGTTCGTAAAAAGTGAAAACAAGCATTATTATGGAAAAATATCCTCGTCTGTTAGCAATATCTTGACTTTTTCAAAACAAAAAGACCCAACAGCTCAACATTGTGTAATGTTGGGATGGTTGACTATCAATGCCAGATATTGGTATTGCTCTCGATAATGGCTTAACGGTAATTAATGCTTAGTGTGGCTATCAAAATTAGTTCAATTTTCTAGCGTTATTTCTATGTTTACAAGCAGGGGTACACATAAAAATTTGCAGTGGTTCTCAAATCAGCAACAGAGTTTGTTGTGTTGTGCTAATTTTTAGATAAACAAAAACTTTCGGGACATCTGGACAATACTTGTCGTTAATATGTAAACTGTCATATATACTATGTCATTTAATAAAATTGAATAAACTTTTTTTACAGTTTTTATCTCTGTTTTAATACAGTGCAACCATGTATTTTGTGGAATTGGAGAGAGAATTTGATCGTGCCCCTTGTGGAGTTGCATGTGTGCGTGTTTTTTTGTGTGGGTGGGTTGTGCTTCAGGACTACGGGGTACCGAACCAATGGATAAGGGCAGTTTGAACCCTATACAACCAATGGCCGCATTTCTTGCAATAAATCAGATCTGTTTCCAGTGAGGGTTCTACCGCATTTCATGCAATAAATCAGACCTGTTTCCACTGAGGTTTGGACTACCATGGTTGCCCTTTGTCACAGATTTTGTTCATAATCCTTTATGGACTGAATTTCTAGGCGTAGCCGAGGTGTTGAGTGGGTCCGGTTTCGTGGCCTCAGTATTGTATCCCTGCTTTCTGCGGTGCTGCTGTTGGCTTCTTCAAGCCGTGATCTCCAACTCTCACTGGAGTGGTTCACAGCCAGGTGTGAAGCGGTTGTGATTAAAATCAACAACTCCAAATCAGAGACCATGTTCCTCATTGAATAAGGGTGGGGAGGAGATCTTGCCCCAATTTTGTTCAAGTATCTTAGGGTCTCGTTCACGAGTGAGGGCAGGATGGTGTGGCAGATTGATGTATCGTCTGCTGTGATTCTGTACCGGTCTGTTGTGGTGATGAACAGGCTGAGCCGAAAGACAAAATTCTTGATTTACCGGTCGATCTATGTTGCCACCCTCAACTATGGTCACGAGCTGTGGGTTGTGACCAAAAGAGCCCGGACACAAGCGGACGAAATAAGTTTCTTCCGCAGGGTGTCCGGGCTCTCCCCAAGAGATAAGGTGAGAAGCTCAGTCATCCCGGGGCGACAAAGGAGTCTGCATCGAGAGGATCCAGATGAGGTGACTCGGGCATCTTATTAAGATGCCCCCTTGACGCCTCCCTGGTGGGGTGTTCCGGGTATGTCCCATTGGAAGGAGGCCCTCACTGGAAACACATCTGATTAATTGCAAGAAATGCGGACATTGGTTGTATAGGGTTAAAACTGCCTTTATCCATTGGTTCGGTACCCTGTCGTCCTGAAGCACAACGCACCCACACAAAAAACACACACACATGCAACTCCACAAGGGGCATGATCAAATTCTCTCTCCAATTCCACAAAACACATGTAGAGTGGCTGGGCTAACTTCCATGCACTGTCGACAACCCTGCTAACGGTGTGGAGCTGGTCCAGCGTTCCATGACCATGGCTGGTCCACCATTCCATGGCCAGGACAAAATCCATACTGCTTCTCCTGAATCTGAGATTCAACCTGTCGACAAACCGTCCTCTCGAGCACCTCTGAATATAACTTACCAGGGAGTCTGTGGATTCTAGTTGGAATATACCCTCCGATCCAATTGAATATAGGTTGGAAATAATTTGCACATCACGGTATTATATTTTCACTCAACAATCCCAATTCAGTGGAATTTGGGTTTGTAATAGTAGTGCAGCATAAAAACACAGAATGAGTAACAGTACTTACTCTTCATGACGTATATCTCGAATGGTCCTGTCCAATGATATCATATCACTCGCAACCATGTTGAAGCCAAACTCTTTGATGGATGCATGGATGGCTTCTTTGTATTCTGGGCCCAGAACAAATGGCTTAGCTCCTTCTCCTAGGCCACCCGGAAAACCTAGAGGCTCAGGTTCTTTGCGTTCAAAGTTTCCGAGAACTCCTTTCTTGAGGATGGGGGCATTGTAATAGTGGACGTTGGGTCGAAACGTTGCATACTGTTGCTGGATGGCCTGCTTCTCATTTGGATGCACCTTGGGAGTCTGTACATGGTTGCCCCATGCTGAAGATAAAACCAAAAAAACATGTCAAATTATTACCCAATCTCAAACATTGAATTAACAAACGCAATATTTGTTCTTAGAAATGAGCAAAATTATCAAAAAGGGATGGGCAATACGGATTTGAAAATATTTCAATAAATGAATTCAATGATTTATTTAAATTAAATTAATGTCATTACAGTATCTCACAAAAGTGAGTACACCCCTCTCATTTGTGCAATGTTTTAATTATATCTTGTCATGTACAACACTGAAGAAATTACACTTTGAGAATGTTAAGTAGTCACTGTAGAGCTTGGATAGCAAAGTAAATGTCATACTACTTCAAAGTAACTCAAAATACAGCAATTAATGTGTAAAATGCTGTCAACAAAAGTAACTGAAAATATCAAAATTGGACCCAAATGTCAATATTCTGTGTGGCCACCATTATTTTCCAGTACCGCCGCAACCCTTTTTAGGCATAGAGTTCACTAGAGCTTCACAGGTCGCCGCTGGAATCTTCTTCCATGATGACATCACGGAGCTGGTGGATGTTGGAGAACTTATGCTCCTCCACCTTCCATTTGAAGATGCCCCACAGATCTTCAATAGGGTTTAAGTCTGGGGACATGCTCTGCCAGTCCATCACCTTCACCCTCAGCTTCTTTAGGAAGACAGTGGTCGTCTTGGAGGCGTGTTTGGGGTCGTTATCGTGTTGGAATACTGCTCCGCGGCCCAGTTTACGGAGGGAGGGGATCATGCTCTGCTTCAGTATTCCACAGTACATGTTGGCATTCATTGTTCCCTCAATGAACTGTAGTTCCCCAGTGCCAGCAGCACTCATACAGCCCCAGACCATGACGCTCCCACCACCATGCTTGACTGTAGGCAAGACACACTTTCAAAGTCAAAGTCTGCTTTATTGTCAATTTCTTCACATTGTCTCTGTACTCTTCACCTGGTTGCCACCACACACGCTGGACTTAGTCTGCTTGTCTTCAGGATATGGATATGGGTTACTAGAACCATGGCCTGTGGTCTGATGAGACCAAGATAAACATATTTGGTTCAGATGGTGTTAAGGGTTAAAAGGGTTACGGCGGTGCTGGAAAATAATGGTAGCCACACAAAATATTGACATTTGGGTCCATGTTTGACATTTTCAGTTGGGGTGTACTCACTTTTGTTGCCAGCATTTTACACATTCATTGTTGTGTTTTGAGTTACTTTGAAGTAACAATACATTTACTTTGCTATCCAAGCTCTACAGTGACTACTTAACATTGTCTCAAAGTGTCATTTCTTCAGTGTTGTCCAATGACAAGATACTATAATTAAAACATTGCAGAAATGAGAGGGGTGTACTCACTTTTGTGAGATACTGTATATATCATTATATAATTTTTTATACATAATTTTTTCAGCTGTTGAACTGTACCTGTCACGACTCGTCCCTGCTCATCCTACGACGTGTCCATGTTGTCATGGTTTCTGTCCGTGTCTCTGTGTACTCGCCCCTCCCCTCCTGTGTCTGCCCACGATCAGTGTAATCACAGTCACCTGCCTCTCATTACCTGTCGTGTCTTTAAGTCCTGTCTGCCTCTCACTCCGCTGTCGGATTGTTCTCGTCTGTCGTCTCTTGTCTCCAGTCTCTGTTGGTTTCTGTTCCTGTCTGCGATTCGGTCTGTCTGCTTGCCCTCATCTTCCCTTCCAACTCCCTTTTCCCTCAATAAATCCTGGTCCAAGTTGCATTTGGTCACCCTAGCTCCATTCCATCCGTGACATTACCAAGACAGCAGCATTGTTTAGATTACAGTATTAGCACAGTCAGCCACTCAATGTTTAAGCATTTTGTCATCAGAGGTTTTGCCGTAAAAAATGGAAGTCTGTGGGAAACATACTTAAAAGAGGGACCAGCTACATGACACAGATGAAGCGGCTGGCAGCCGCTCGCACGTTATCTACAGTAAATAAAATAACAAACACGTGATATTGTCACATGTCCCGACTCCTGCACCAGTTGGTGCTTCTTCTTTCGTGCGTGGCCAGCTGCCGCCTCCTGCACCTGAACATATTGCTCAGAGGTACGCCCTGCGCAATCAGGGCTCATTGCTGCTGTCCCGACATCTGCAAGCCACCTGCACACCCCGCGCTTGTCCTCAGTGAAGCACATTGCTCAGAGGCACACCCTGAGCTATGAATGCTCATTGCCGCTGCCCCAACTCTTTCTGCACGGCGGTGCATTTTTGCTTCGTGCGTGGCTGTGTCACGTCTCCGCTCTTGCCCTGCTGGCCGGCTGACACGCCCTTCGCAGTAGACCTCGGGGGTGCCCATCGGCAATACGGAACTGCACGTGCTAGTCAGGACTGATCGCCACCACCTGTCCCATGTTACCCGCTGATTAGGGCTTGTATATAGGTGCCGTTCGCCGGTCGATCCTCGCTATTTCGCCTGCTTTGACACACGCACGCCTGCCACCTGATTCCCGTTTGCCTGATCGACTGTGTAGCGGTACGCCTGGCTGGTTGTCTTGACACACGCACGCCTACCACCCGATTCCTGCTTGCCTGATCAGCTGTGTAACGAGATGCCACCACGACCTGAGCTTGCTGACCAGTCGCCTCGTGCACCTGCTCTGCTGGCGTTCTAGCCTCCCTCTTCGCATTCCCTAAATAAACAGTCCACATTGCACATGGTTTTCCTGCCTTGTTCGTGACAGGCTGGCTGCTGCGCTTCCTGCGCTTGCGCTATCAATGTGTATTCAAACGCCATTCTCCCGTCACTTATAAACCCGCGAAGCAGCGCATTCGTAAAAGATTAAACGCGAAGTGGCAAGGGATCGCTGCATTTTCAAGCTGCCTTTTATTTCTTAAAATTCTGGAAAAAACGGTGCACACACAGTCAAAATCGTTCTTGCATGAACATAAAACGGAGGACCCGGACAAAATCCACACAGGCACGGGGAGACCATGCAAACTCCACATAGGGTGAGCCGGAGGTGGACTCGACCAGTACTCTTCTAATTGTGAGGCAGACGTGCTAACCAGTTTGTCATAAATCTCACTGGCCAAAAGTCCTTAAATCACTTCTGATTCTTTGCGTGGCATGAATTTTAGTGCTGGCATCATTTTTACAAATAGACCTAACATATAGGAAGTCCCAATGGTCACCCCAGTTTAGTGTCACTTTAATTATGAACAGAATATATACACTGTTTATCTCCTTTATTCCAGCTTGTTCTGGTGAAATACTGGGTGAAATAAATCACATCTTGTCATGGACTGACATGATTACTAACTATACACACGCAATACGGTGTTTTTGCATTGAAATAAGACTGAAAAAGTGGGGGTCGTCTTACATTCGGGGTCTAGCCATAATACCCATTCACAACGCTAGATGGCGCCAGATACAGTGCCTTGCGAAAGTATTCGGCCCACTTGAACCTTTCAACATTTCGCCACATTTCAGGCTTCAAACATAAAGATATAAAAGTTTAATTTTTTGTCAAGAATCAACAACAAGTGGGACACAATCGTGAAGTGGAACAAAATTTATTGGATAATTTAAACTTTTTTAACAAATAAAAAACTGAAAAGTGGGGCGTGCAATATTATTCGGCCCCCTTGCGCTAATACTTTGTAGCGCCACCTTTTGCTGCAATTACAGCTGCAAGTCGCTTGGGGTATGTCTCTATCAGTTTTGCACATCGAGAGACTGGAATTCTTGCCCATTCTTCCTTGCAAAACAGCTCGAGCTCAGTGAGGTTGGATGGAGAGCGTTTGTGAACAGCAGTCTTCAGCTCTTTCCACAGATTCTCGATTGGATTCAGGTCTGGACTTTGACTTGGCCATTCTAACACCTGGATACGTCTATTTGTGAACCATTCCATTGTATATTTGGCTTCATGTTTTGGATCATTGTCCTGTTGGAAGATAAATCTCCGTCCCAGTCTCAGGTCTTTTGCAGACTCCAACAGGTTTTCTTCCAGAATGGTCCTGTATTTGGCTCCATCCATCTTCCCATCAATGTTAGCCATCTTCCCTGTCCCTGCTGAAGAAAAGCAGGCCCAAACCATGATGCTGCCACCACCATGTTTGAAAGTGGGGATGGTGTGTTCAGGGTGATGAGCTGTGTTGCTTTTACGCCAAACATATAGTTTTGCATTGTGGCCAAAAAGTTCGATTTTGGTTTCATCTGACCAGAGCACCTTCTTCCACATGTTTGGTGTGTCTCCCAGGTGGCTTGTGGCAAACTTTAAACGAGACTTTTTATGGATATCTTTGAGAAATGGCTTTCTTCTTGCCACTCTTCCATAAAGGCCAGATTTGTGCAGTGCACGACTGATTGTTGTCCTATGGACAGACTCTCCCACCTCAGCTGTAGTTATCTACAGTTCATCCAGAGTGATCATGGGCCTCTTGGCTGCATCTCTGATCAGTCTTCTCCTTGTTTGAGATGAAAGTTTGGAGGGACAGCCGGGTCTTGGTAGATTTGCAGTGGTCTGGTACTCCTTCCATTTCAATATAATTGCTTGCACAGTGCTCCTCGAGATGTTTAAAGCTTGGGAAATATTTTTGTATCCAAATCCGGCTTTAAACTTCTCCACAACAGTATCTCGGACCTGCCTGGTGTGTTCCTTTGTCTTTATGGTTCTCTCTGCGCTTTAAACAGAACCCTGAGACTATCAAAGAGCAGGTGCATTTATACGGAGACTTGATTATACACAGGTGCATTCTATTTATCATCATCAGTCATTTAGGACAACATTGGATCATTCAAAGATCCTCACTGAACTTCTGGAGTGAGTTTGCTGCACTGAAAGTAAAGGGGCCGAATAATATTGCACGGCCCACTTTTCAGTTTTTTATTTGTTAAAAAAGTTTAAATTATCCAATAAATTTCGTTCCACTTCACGATTGTGTCCCACTTGTTGATTTTTGACAAAAAATTAAAATTTTATATCTTTATGTTTGAAGCCTGAAATGTGGCGAAATGTTGAAAGGTTTAAGGGGGCCGAATACTTTCGCAAGGCACTGTATCTTTAAAGCGAATGCTGAACTTCCCAGGCCAGAGCGAACCCCTGTCACGAGGAAGAAAGCCAGCGGAGCCAGAGGATGGGAGTGAGGACAGTCACACTGAGCACAGCGAGGCAGAGAATGTTTGTGAGGAGTAATGTTCTGACATGACAGATCTCAGCTACTCTCAAGTTTAAACCAGTTTGCAATATTTTATTGCAATGTTTTTCCTTATTCAGATTTGTTTCAAGACTACACTTCACTTTGATGGTTAATGTGGTTATTGCAATTTTGTTGTTTTATCACAGTAGACTGGTTAATTTACATTTCAAAAACCAGAAGCCATTCATTTACAAATGTGATTGCACTTTAGTTTACGTATTTGAATGTTCAGATATTAAGATGTAATAGACTAGGGGTGTCAAACTCATTTCACAATGTGGGCCACATACAGCCTCGGTAGATGTCAAGTGGGCCGGACCATTAAAATTATACCATACTATGCTATAAATAACTAAAATATCATATCTTTCCTTTTTTTTTGGGTGTAAAGAAGCACAAGAACATTCGGAAAATTTTGGAATTTAATGAACAGTCCTTTTACAAAACATTAATAGCATTACATTAACATAACCTAAAACATTTCCAGTCATGCACTTTAAGATTAAACGAGATTTATAAAGAAAGGAATTTTCAAACCATTTACACGTGTATATAAAATCTAAATTTAATCCCTGCCTACACCTTACAAACTAAGGAGAGTGCTATTAAATGTGCAAAGAAGAAAGTATTCACATGCCCTGTAAATGTGTAAACTTCATACATGAAACACACATACAACATACAAGACATATTGAACATTCATGGAGTTGCATGAACAGTAGAAATCCACCATACTTTTTTGTAGTGAAGTTGCTGACTAACATTAAATTGCACATTTCTTTAATCACCACAGTAAGGATTCATCTTCACAGAACTGTATTTTTTCAATACAAACAATATCTAAGGCAGCATTTTAAAGGCATTAGTCTAGTCTGGATTTGTTTTTGTTCCTGATACTTGGCATCTTTTGGCCTGTACAAGCAAATCAATGCCAGATGCCATGTCCTGACGAGCTGTCACTTTCAGAATGTCATTTAAGTGCTTGTTTGTGAGCCTTGAATGCATTTTCGTTTTATTGATATTCATTCCTGAGAAAATTTGTTCACAAAGGTCGGTTGTCCCAAACATGCACAAAATGTTAGCAGCCAGGGCTGTTAATTTGGGGTACCCTGATAGATGTTAGGGTTGATAGATTAGTTTGATCCTATGCTTCTGTTGGAATGTAACCTGTAATAATTAACCAAACGTATCCTGTCTTAACAAAGTAGTAGAACAAAGTGCTAAGATCCTTTGAACTGACTGACCAGCTGCAGAGGAAGCAATCAAAGTTGTTCTGTTTACACAACATCGTAAAACACGCCCTACTATGATTTGAGCAGAGACCAGGGGTTCACCCCCATCCTGTTCATTCTCACCCCCACCCTGTTTCTCTCAATAAATATGCTCTTGCAAGAGGCCTGAGTCAGACTTTGTTCGATCATCGCTGTATGCACAGCGACGAATGATCTCTCCACTTGCAAGTGCTTAAAGGGCATACTGTCTCCCCGTGTGGTTCATGCAAAATAAGATAGAGTGAGAACCACTAACATTTTGGTGCCATGACCCGGATGCCAAACGTACCCGTTGCTGACCGACAGAGGACGACGTGCTGCTTTCCGTCGACAGGCCAGCGTCCATTAGCCGGACCTGGTAAAGAAAGACCTGGGAAGGAAATTCTTCGCTGGGCCAGCATCTTAAGTCTGCCTTCGTCTGACAGCGGCGAATTGACGGGATCCGGCAGTGCAACGAACCAGGGGACAAGTAAGCCCTAAAGTTGTGTGATTGTGCTGTTGTGAAACGCATAAAAAGTAGAAGTGCACGAGATACGGCTTTGGTTTGTCTGAGCTATGAGATACGGCTTTGGTTTGTCCGAGCTATGAGATACAGCTTTGGTTTGTCCGGGCTATGAGATACAGCTTTGGTTTTTCCAAGCCAAGAAACAGCTGGGGTTCTAGTCCCAGTGGAAGGAACAGGGCTAAGAAAAAACAGAGCTTCTTTTTCTTAATTGAAGAAGGGCGTAGATTATTTTTTTGTCCGTTTTTCCAAGCTGTTTGCCTGAAGGTTGTGTGGTTGAGAGTGTGACTGGTAGGATAAATTGACTAAAAAACAGTTCTAGCATTAATCCACGGTAATAACATACGTAGGTAAGAATTTTGTTGAAAGGTCAATTTATACCTGCATTGAGGATCCTCAAAAGAAAAAAAGTTGGAAAAAAAATTGGAAAACCCTAAAATACCAAATTAAGATGGGAAATAAAAACGGTAAATCTCTAGCTCTTGAAGGAGATGAGAAGTACATGGCGAGTAGATTTCTTAATTGTATGTGATACATGCTGAAGTGGAAGAAAAAATATGGAGTAGAAGGGAAGTTGAAATGTGGAAGATAGTGGTTGAAGTTTTGGAGGAGAGTGTGGCTAGGAAGACAAAGGGACTGAAAAAGGAAAGAAAAGAGAGATAATTGAATTGTGCTAAAGTGTGGTTGAAAGCTTCACAAGAGAGAAGAGAACAAATTCAAAAGACAAAAGATAGAAAGGTGAAGAGTGATGAGGCCGCGAGTATGTTTGTCAGGCCAGAAGACAATGGGGCAACAGTGCACAGGCGTGCTGTCCCGGCCGTAGCTCAAGCCACAGCTCAAGGCGCAGCTCAAGGCGCAGCTCAAGCAGAGGGGCAAGAGGGGCCTTCTGCTCCTATGCAGAACTTGTATCCAAATTTAACAGACCTGCACCCTCCCCCATGTAATAGCAAAAAAGGTCAGGGTTACATTATTAAAACTCCTGTACAAACAAGAAGTTTGACCACTGCTGCTAGATTTTCCCAAAATTTAGACAATATTGATGTGTGCCCAATGATACAGGTGCCAAACCCTATTGCAGGGAAAGGTTACCCTCCACATACATATGTTTTTCGGCCATGGACTTTGGAAGAGGCAAGAAAAGCAGTTAAAGGGATTACCCCTGTTGCAGAAGACCCAGATAAATGGGCAGAAGACATGGCTGGAATCATACATTCCTATAGACCAGGGGTGTCCAAACCTTTTGCTAGGAGGGCCAGATTTAGTAACGTGAAGGGGCCCGGGGGCCAATATTTTTTTTCGTTTCTCTTCCGGGGGGGTCTGGGGTGTGCTAATGGGACGTGAAACGCTGCGCGTTCGCTTCTCTTCCCGGGGGGGTGGCTAATGGGACGTCAAACGCTGCGCGTTCGCTTCTCTTCCCGGGGGGGGGGGGGTGGTTGTTGTTAAAGGGACGTCAAACGCTGCGTGTTCGCTTCTCTTCCGGGGGGGGATGGGGGTGCAAATGGAACGTCAAACGCTTTGTGTGGCGGGCTCCATCTAGCTCAAGCATTGAGCTCAAGCTTCTTGTGCGGGCCATATTCAATTACGTTTTCAGAATTTGCTGCGGGCCAATAAAAACTGGACCGCGGGCCGCAGTTGGCCCGCGGGCCGTAGTTTGGACACCCCTGCTATAGACTGAATGGGCATGAGGCAGGAGAAGCTGCAATGTCTTCCTTGGGAAAAGACTGGGCAAAGGTTAGAGGGAATTTTACAGGTAGAAATAACCAAGGGCCTTTTCCCTATCCCGTTGAGGGAAATCAATTGAGAGGGGAGTGCAATGGAATGATTTTGTGCAAAGAGTGAGAACTATATTTCAAAGACGAGCGAATTATGGTCATTTAGCTGAAATAAAACAGAAGCCTGGGGAAGATACTGATGATTTTCTCTTAAGATTTGAAAAAGAATTCAGGGTGCATAGTGGTATCCCATTCAATGATGCAGCTGAGAGTGCTTATCAGCAACAGCTTAAAATGCACTCCTCATTGGTTTCCGCCCTGAAATTGGCAACTGGGTGAGGAAACGCTTGGTGGAAGTGGACACTGCTAGTGTTACAACAACCACGCAGTGGGCCAGACATGCTGAAAAAGTGATCAAAAAAGGCAAAAGTTCTGATGTATTTCATCTAAACGATGATGACCTAGATGAAGATACAACAGTCTTCTTCCAAGGGTCCCAAGGAGGCAGAGAAAGAGGTAGAGGCCAACAAGGTCGCAGGCCGCCATTCAATTCAAAATCCCCATCAGTTTCGGACAACTGTTGGAACTGTGGGAAACGAGGACACTGCAAGAGTGTGTCGTCAGGCAAAACAAGACCAATCAAGGGGTGGGGGAAGAGGCAGAGGAAAAGCCAAATTTTCAGCATTACTAGATTCCTCCCCTTTGACCTCTTGTGCTCCTACAGAGGAAGAAATGGTAGATGTCCATGCAGAATGGGACATTTTGAGTGCATTAAAAGAAAAAACATCTGTTACCTTAAACATTGGAGGAAGTGAAGTAGAGTTTTTGTGTGATACCGGGGCTTGTAAAACCATAATAAAGACTAAAGTCCCACATCTAAAGGCCTCCCAAAATACTATTTGGGTGAAATCTGCTGATGGCCAGGTACACAAGGAGAGCATCTCCATATAGAGATGATGAAACGGGAATCGTAGCTTCAGTCTCGAGTGTCCTATCCCCAAAAGGGCATGTGCTTATGCGCTTCCCTGACTAGTTAACACTTGTTTGAATGAAAAAGAGGAGGGGGAATTGGCTGAGCTTCCCGAAAAACTGTGGACAAAGGGCCCATCTGATGTAGGACTTTTAACGTCCATTCCCCCAGTACAGATCAAACCAAGATCAGAGTGGCGTCCAAGAGTTAAGCAATATCCTTTAAAACAGGAGGCAATAAATGGGATTGCCCCTGTTATAAATTATCTTTTGTCAGGAGGAATCAATAGGAAGTGCTCGGATTCTCCTTGCAACACTCCTATTTTTCCAGTTCAAAAGGCCAATAAAATGGATTGGCGAATGATACAAGATTTACGAGCAGTGAATGATGCAGTACAGACAAGAGCACCTAATGTGCCTGACCCACACACACTTCTAAACACTTTAAAACCTAACCAGAAGTTTTTCAAAGTAATTGATCTTAGCAATGCATTTTTCTCAGTGCCAATTCACCCAGACTCACAGTTTTGGTTCGCGTTTACCTTTAAAGGACAAAGTTATACGTACACCAGATTGCCACAGTGATTTGCTGATAGTCCAACTATTTTCATTCAAGCTATCATGGCCTGTTTGGCTGATTTTCAGACATCAAGCAAAAGCCAACTTCCAGTTTATGTAGATGATCTCCTGATAGCCTCTGAAACTGAAGCTGCTTGCAAGGAAGACTCCTTAGCTTTGTTACACTATCTCTGCAAAACAGGGAATAAAGTAAGCAAAAACAAACTACAATGGGTCAGACAAGAAGTGAACTATTTAGGTCGCACGTTGTCAGCTGCTGGAAGACAGATACAGAAAACCAGAAAACAGATCATTGCAGATGCGCCGAAACCTGAGACAAAAAAACAAATGATGTCATTTTTGGGGCTCTCCAACTACTGCAGAGCATGGATCCCATATTATGCAGAAAAGACGCAACCGCTGCTGAATATTGTGCATGGAGTCCCCATGGCAATGACAGAAAAAATAATATGGACACCAGTAGCGGATGATGCTTTTGTAGTACTGAAACAGGCTCTGATGGAAACTACAACCCTTATGTTGCCAGACTACAATAAAACCTTTGTGCAAACAGCAGATTGCAGGAATGGTTTTATGACCTCAGTGTTGCTGCAGTCATGGCAGTAAACTAAGACCAATTGCATTTTATTAAAAAAATTTGAATCCAGTGGCTCAATCCTTACCAGACTGTGTCCAAGCAGTATGCGCAGCAGCGCTTGCTGTGACACAATCCGCAGATGTGGTCCTCTTCCACAAATTGGAACTGCTAGTTCCACATGCTGTAGATGTGTTGCTATTGCAAAGCAAAATGAACTTTTTGTCACCCGCCAGCCACCTATCCTACACTTCTGTCACAACCGCATATTGTGATAAAGAGGTGTACAGTCCTTAACGCAGCAACATTGATCCCGTTGCCAGGGGGTGGAACCCCACCTAACTGTTTAGATGCTACAGAACATCTACAGCTGCCCAGACAAGATTTAAGTGACACCCCACTTGATAAGGGGGAAAGGTGGTTTGTGGATGGGTCATGTTCAAAGGATCCTAAAGGAAACAATCAAAGTGGTAATGCAATTGTGAAATTGCCAAACCAGATTATTGAAGCAGAAAAGCTTCCATACAATAGGTCAGCGCAGGCTGCTGAGCTAATTTCACTAACAAGAGCTTGTCAATTAGCAGAAGATAAAGAAGTCACTGTATATAATAGACAGTCAGTATGCGTTTTCTACTCTGTTCTATTTTGCAAAACAATGGGAGCGCAGAGGGATGACAACATCAACCGGTAAGCCGGTTACCCATGTCTCCTTGTTAAAAGACTTGTTGCAGACCATCCATTTACCTGCTAAACTAGCTGTGTGTAAATGTGCTGCTCACAAAACAGGCACAGATGAAGTGTGAACCAAGTTGTACGGAACATGACTGTACAACGTGGGATAACGTTAAAAAAATCACTGCGCTTGGCACCCTCAGAGTGCTGGCTTGGTTGAACGTGCGAACGCCACTATCAAAAGCAGGTTGAAAAAATGCATGGAAACAACAGGCAGAGCTTGGGCAGAGTGTCTAGACTTAGCTCTATGTGAGAATCACTCCCACTTCAGAAGTGTTAACACCTTTTGGAGACTATATAGACTACCTGTGTTCCCTGCAGATTTACAAAAAGCAGATGAAGAACAGTCCTTTGCAGACTACATGATCAGAACGCTCAGACTGAAAGATGTGTCAAATGCAAATTTACTGCCACCTGATCTTTCGTCCTCACAGGTTGACAACCCCATCAAGCCAGGAGACTGGGTCTACATCAAGGTCATCAAAAGAAAGAACTGGGCCAGTCCACGGTGGGAGGGATCATTCCAAGTCTTGCTGACTACCCCACCGCAGTAAAAATTGCTGAACGGCCCAGCTGGATTCACCTCAGCCACTGCAAGTTGCAGAGAGTGCTGGACCCCTCATTTCGGAGTGGCGGGGAAGTCTGACTACAAAGGGGCCTCATCGTTTAGGGTGGGGCGTCTCAATGTTGGTGAAGAATCCAGCGATCCCCACTCTGCTAGGCGAGGGTATGTCTCGGTGTCTCTGCCATCCTAGTAGCAACGTGGCTCCACATGCCAGGTGGATCCTCTGCTGGGTTGTGGTTGGAGCGTGCTATGGTCGATGGGCTCATCTGAATAGACCAAGTGACAATGTCGACCGAGGAAAAAGATGGTCACATGATGAGAACTTTGAGGACTGGTCATGGGACCCCAGAAACCCATACGAAACCAACACTTGGTACCGGTATGTTAAGTTCACTGTGAGATCCCACACACAGGAAGGATGCTATGTGTGTTCCAAGTTCACCTGGAGGCCAGAGCAATGACTGTCACTGAAGCAAAATGCATGGCCTCTATGGGTGGAGTTGGATATCAACACCGTGCTGTCACAGTCAGTGATGCCGACCCTTTCCACCCTGGACTTGCAGAAGGTACCTGTGATCAGCTTTTCTGGACAAATCTCAATGTGACTGTTAAAGGACGAACATTGCCGCAGGTGGCCTACACAGAGAGTGAACTACACGTGTTACATCCAAGGAAATGAGACCCACGAATGCATTGACGACGACTGCTACCCAGGAGGTAACTGGATGGGAGCTTTGGACATCACCGCCGAGTGTCAGGATAAGAGAGCCATTTCAAGTGGTGAGGGCTCTCCGACCAACATGGCTGCACCATCAAACGGAACATACTTCATACAGAATGGCTGGTGGCTTTGTGGTCACAAGGTTTATCCGATGTTGCCCGCTAACTGGACAGGGGTGTGTGCGCCTGTGTGGGTGACAGACCACACCTATAGGATACAACATCATCAGCTGACAATGGCACACAACTCTTCTGGACGTCGACGCAGGGCTGTTGCGACCTTTGAACCACATGATCCCGTTTGGGGTACGAATGCCCCTGACAGCCATAAAGTGTGGTCCGTCGGAGACAAAGTCGTTCACGCGCTTTTTCTTTGGATCGGAGTTGGAAAACAATCCCTCTTCATCGAGACACTGAACTATCGTTTTCAATCCTTTGTGAATCTCTCACTGCAAGTCAATGATGGACAAAATAGAGAGATTCAGGCTATTAGACTGATGATCTTGCAAAACAGGATGGTTCTGGACTTGACGACTGCAGCACAAGGTGGTGTGCCACATTATTGGGACTTCCTGTTGCACATACATTCCAGGAGATAACGATGCGCACATCAAGAATGCCATAAACTCCCTGAGGAATTCACAGCAGGCCATGTCGGAGGATAAATTCCCACATCAATGGGATTTCTTTTCATGGCTATTCCCTGGCGCCTGGTGGCAGTTGCTGTTGAAACTTGTGGTTCCTGTGCTTGCTGTGCTGGTATTGTTGTGCTTGTTTACGACCTGTGTCCAGACCATGTTTGAAGTCTGCTGTGACGAGGGTTGTGTCTTCTAGCGTAGCACAGGTGCGAATACAACTTCTCAGGCATGTTGGATGTGATGACTATAATGTGCTGCGAAACATAGATTGCGTAGATGCTGTTTAGTCGAGCATGTTTTACAGAAACTTGATGATTTGACCATCGAAAATGCCTCGCAAGTGATGGATACAATGATGTACTGTTTCTGTGTTTTTTTTATTTATTTATTTATTTTTACTATTCTTCTTTCTCCACTGTATTTTCTTGCTTGTGTTTGTTGATTGGGGTGACATAATCATATGATAAACAGGAGGGATATGTTAGGGTTAATAGATTACCGTAAATTCCGGACTATAAACCGCACCGGACTATAATCCACACCAGCTAAAATTGGGGGATATTTTAGTTTTTTTCTTATATAAGCCGCACCGGACTATAAGCCGCACGTGCACACGCGTTTTTTACAAAGAAAGACCGTTCACAGAAAGCCTTTTTAAAGTTTTAATAACATACTTTAACATGTCTTTCTAAACATTGCCTGTGACGCAGCAGTAGTACCGCAGCAACACGGAAGTGTGCACGTGAGTTATTAACAAAGAAAGACTGGACACAGAAAGCTTTTTTAAAGTTTTAATAACATACCTTAACATTTCTTTCCAAACACTGCCCGTGACGCGGCAGTAATACCGCAGCAACACGGAAGTAACACAAGACTAATAGGGCTGGATTAAAAAAAACATACCCGGTAAAAGTCACTAAGACGCGGCGGTAACACAGCAGCAACACGGTAGTACAGCACCAACAGGGCTCGTTAAAAAACATACCAGTAAAAGTAAAAAAAGAGCTTCATCGTCTTCATCTTCCTCCTGTGCACTGAAACCATCGAAGTGTTCCTCTTCAGCGTCCGATTGGAATAGCGTTAGATATCCTTCGCCTCACACTTTCTCAGTCTCTCTTTCGTCGTCGCTTTTATGCATTTCTTCGAGTGTGATGAGGGTCTGTTCATGCTAATTTTATTCATGCACGAAGCGCTAAATTACATTAAACTAGCGAGCGACACGTATAGCTCCAGAGTAGACGGGACCACGAAATAAAGAAAAGGGTGACGCAACACAATGTCATCAACATCGACTGCCTTTAGCTTAAAAGCGGCTTCATATGCATTTCTTTTGTCCCCCATAATGACGGTTTGTGTATAAAAGCTTCCTTTCAGTAATGTCCGTCTTGATCGCGTTCTGTCTCTTCTTTGTGTGAATTATACGCCACTATTCGCCTATCAAAACACAAACTAGCACGTCTTCTTCAGCGCATTATCTCTTCTTCGTCTGTCTCGCTCTTGCTTCCTGCTAGAGCGCCCCCTGGAGGCCGTAGAAATCCATAAATACGACGCGCCGCGCCGCCATTTAAGCTCTATTTCCCTCTTTGACAGCCAAATCGATTGCTTTTAACTTAAAAGCTGCATCAAATGCATTTCTTCGTGTGTTTTCCATGATGAGGGTGTGTGCGTGATCCGCGAAATGTTCAAAACACAAACTAGCACGTCTTCTTCGGCGCATTATCTCTTCTTCGTCTGTCTCGCTCTTGCTTCCTGCTAGAGCGCCCCCTGGAGGCCGTAAAAATCCATAAATACGCCGCGCCGCCATTTAAGCCTCGGGGTTCAAAGTAACCTTCTGAATAAAATGCATTAAAAGTTCACGTTCCTTACAACTTGTTTTTGGTGAGCAAAATGTCAGAAGAATTTAATTTAAATGCTGATTGATTGGGTTTTAATACAATGCAGATGGTCCAAACAGCGCCACTGCTTTGTGTAATCTCTGAGTCACATGGCAGAGTAAGAGAAAGGGTTTAGAGCCCTTCGACGCAGGTCACCTAGCGTGCATTCCTACTAAAGCTCATAATAGTCACAAGCAACACAGCCAGAATAAGCAGCAGCCATAGTAGTGTTTCAAAATAGTATTTTTGTTGTTGTTTTTTTCTTCAAGATACCGCAGTGTATAAAAGTGATCAAGTCATCACAAAAATCTCAAAAAAAATCCTTATATAAGCCGCACCTGACTATAAGCCGCAGGGTTCAAAATTTTGGAAAAAAGTCGCGGCTTATAGTCCGGAATTTACGGTAGTTTGATCCTATGCTTATGTTGGAATATAACCTGTAATAATTAACCAAACGTATCCTGTCTTAACAAAGTAGTAGAACTAAGATCCTCTGAACTGGTCCATTTTTCATTGAAAATTCTACACTCGTATCTGCTTTTCTCCGTTTGGATAATGACATTTTGGCTAATGAGGGTGTAGGGGAGGGGTAGAGACCAGGGTAGAAACAACGTCGTAACAAGCAGCAGTTGGCGCATTGCTACCGTCTGCTGTGTTGGGTCTGTCTTCTCTGATCAGAACATTGTTGTCTTCTACTCTGATCAAAACAGTGTGCCCCATAGCGGATAATCCATGAATTGCATATTATTAAAAATATTAATTCCGTGTCTTTTATGCATTTTTTCACTTTTAAATTATCCTGCGGGCCTGATCGAACGCGGGCCTGATCAAACCTTCTTGCGGGCCGGTTCCGGCCCGCGGGCCATATGTTTGACACCACTGTAATAGACAGTTTTTGCATGATTTAAATGAGGCAAAATAAAATGCTTTTTCTCTTGAGTATATTGTTATAATCATTTGTTTCAGATGTACTGTAATTATTTTCTGTATAACAATTAAATTTGGTGTTCAAAAAGTCTTTTTTCAAACTTGAGTCTTGAAAAAGAGGTGGTTGTCTTATAATCAGGGTCGTCTTATATTCGGGCCAATACGGTATATATACTCTATACTAGGCATGCTATACTAGGATGGGGTGTGATGTGAGTCACCCCGCTCACTCTTTGTTTGATCTACTGCCCTCTGGGAAGAGGTACAGAAGCCTGTGCTCCCGCACCACCAGACTCACCAACAGCTTCATACTCCAGGCTATTAGGATCCTGAACTCTCTCCCCACTCTCCCCCCTCCCCCCTCGGCTGCATAACGTCCTGCTCTTTTGGGCCACGATGGCTGCCTTGCACTACTCCACTTGCACTACTCCTCCTGTACTTTTGCGCTATATACTGACTGTCTGCTGTATGCACCATTGCTCCATTTCAACCATGTTGCTCTTATTTATTCATTGATTGCTCTTATTTATTCATTGTATGTGCCTTCTCATGTTTACTTTTTGTATTGTTTACTTGAATGTTTTGTTTGTCTGTGGACCAATTGGGTGTAATATGTCTTGTCACCGTGGGATAGTAGGAAACGCAATTTCGATCTCTTTGTATGTCTTGACATGTGAAGAAATTGACAATAAAGCAGACTTTGACTTTGAATATTTAGTAGATTCTCCTTTTGCAGAAATAACAGCCTCTAAATGCTTCCTATAGATTCCAATGAGAGTCTGGATTCAGGTTGAAGGTATGCAACTGGCCACCTTCAATACCCTGAATAGAAGTGAGGGTTACTAACCTGTAGTTTTTATTTCGTTCCGAATTTCAAATTTGTTTGCCGAGTTTTTTCTAAACTTTCACTTTTTGCATTTCCAACTGAGGACCATGGTCTCAAATTCGGAGGTGTTGATTTTTATCCAAACAGCTTCAAACCGGCCTTGGCCATCTCTTACTGGGAATGAATCTGATTTTCTACCAGCAATGCAAACCAAACTATGGCATCGGTGATAGACAGGGATATGTTTGAAAGCAAGCATACAACATCAATAAAATTGATAAATTGATACTATCTCACCATGCTTCAGTATGGTTGAGTTGAGGTCAACTTCAATACCTTCCACATGTGGCCAGGGTATTACAGGCTTAAAATGGTATACTGGGTCTTCTTGGGGCAGTAATGCATCTACCTGTAATAGATAGATATGAAAATCATAATTAGGCTTTTGATTTATACTCAAATCTACATAAAACAGCATCAGTAAATACACACATCTCTGTTCAAAAAGTTTTTGTGCTATAAAAACATGAGAATGAGACAAATCATTCAAATCTTTTTTTTTATCATTATTGTAACTACCGTAATTTTCGGACTAAAAGTCGCTCCAGAATATAGGTCGCATTAGCCATAAAATGCACAATAACGTGAAAAAAAAACGTATATAAGTCGCTCCGGAGTACAAGTCGCATTTTGGGGGGACATTTATTCGACAAAATCCAACACCAAGAACAAACATGAACGAGCAACAACAGGCTAAACGATAGGTATGCTAACGTGACATAAACACAAACGAAGAGCTGAGAACGGGCCTGACGTAACATTCAGAGTTATTAAAAAACTATTACCGTATTTTCCGCCCTAAAAGGCGCACCTAAAAACCTAAAATTTTCTCAAAAGCCGACAGTGCGCCTTATAGTCCAGTGCGCCTTGTATATGGATCAATTGATGAATTTGTTGATCCATACTGGTTGTATACAGTGCTCTGCCAAAATGTTTCAGTACGTTTTAGTACGACTAGTAAATTACAAGGTCGCATCGCTTCCCAACATTACGGTAACTGTAGTCAGGGGGCGTCACCGAATAGCTGTTGAACCCGCGAGGCTATTTCATTTCAAAATAGGCTGCTCCGTTAATGTTTCGAGTAAATTTACGGATTGATATGGAAGGGAAACATAGGTAAGCAGTACCAATGTGTTAGATCGAACTTTAGTCAGTTCCGATCATTTTATAGGAGATCGTTTGAGAAACGCGATTGTTTACACTTTGCTGAGGCTCATGGGAGATTGCGAGCTGAGGCTCGTGGGACTTTGCGGATGGCTAATGCTATAACGATAGCTGCTATACGTACCAGGATATTTCATGTCAAAATAGGCTGCTCTGTTAATGTTTCGAGTAAATCTACGGATCGCTATGGAAGGGAAACATAGGTAAGTAGTACCAATGCGTTAGATCGAACTTTAATCAGTTCCGATCATTTTATAGGAGATCGTTTGAGAAACGCGATTGTTTACACTTTGCTGAGGCTCATGGGAGATTGCGAGCTGAGGCTCGTGGGACTTTGCGGATGGCTAATACTATAACGATAGCTGCTATACGTACCAGGCTATTTCATGTCAAAATAGGCTGCTCTGTTAATGTTTCGAGTAAATCTACGGATCGCTATGGAAGGGAAACATAGGTAAGTAGTACAATGCGTTAGATCGAACTTTAGTCAGTTCCGATCATTTTATAGGAGATCGTTTGAGAAACGCGATTGTTTACACTTTGCTGAGGCTCATGGGAGATTGCGAGCTGAGGCTCGTGGGACTTTGCGGATGGCTAATGCTATAACGATAGCTGCTATACGTACCAGGCTATTTCATGTGAAAATAGGCTGCTCTGTTAATGTTTCGAGTAAATCTACGGATCGATATGGAAGGGAAACATAGGTAAGTAGTACAATGCGTTAGATCGAACTTTAGTCAGTTCCGATCATTTTATAGGAGATCGTTTGAGAAACGCGATTGTCTACACTTTGCTGAGGCTCATGGGAGATTGCGAACTGAGGCTCGTGGGACTTTGCGGATGGCTAATGCTATAACGATAGCTGCTATACGTACCAGGCTATTTCATGTGAAAATAGGCTGCTCTGTTAATGTTTCGAGTAAATCTACGGATCGATATGGAAGGGAAACATAGGTAAGTAGTACCAATGCGTTAGATCGAACTTTAGTCAGTTCCGATCATTTTATAGGAGATCGTTTGAGAAACGCGATTGTTTACAGAGGGCTCGTTGGTTATTGGCTAGTGGATGCATACCGCAACCCTAGTCAACCTCAGTTTGTTGCAGTATAGCTTCTATTTTATGCGCCTTATAATATATGGACAAAGTTTTAAAATGGGCCGTTCATTGAAGGTGCGCTTTATAATCCGGTGCGCCTTTTAGGGCGGAAAATACGGTACATAAATAACACGTTTATAAAACCATCTGTGTCACTCCAATTCATTAAATCCATCGATCGTCCTTTGTCAACAATGGGTGCGCGCCGCTGATGGCGCTTGCACTTCAAAATATTCCACAGGCCCATATAACGATATATAAATTAGATATCAAAGAACTATTATATAAGCAATATTATCAAACCATCTGTGCACTCTAAATCATTAAATCCATCGATCAAATTCCTCGTCCTTTGTCAACAACGCCGTGCGTGCGCCCTGACGTCAGCCTCGTTGTTATTCCACAGATCTACTATATAACTATATTGTAGCGTTAACAAAGTACAAGGAAAGACGTGGGTTTGGTAAACGGCTCTTTATTTAACAAAACAAACTTCCAGGCGTGTGGCGGCGTGGACTTCCAGCCACGGAGGTGGAAGAGATATCCATAGAATAGGACCGGGCGTGCGTAAAAGCCATGACCGAGCCCCATCCACCGTCCCCGGACAGCCACCCGGCCGAGCGCCGGCCCCCGACTTCTATCCACGGAGGTGAAAGAGAGCTCCGTAGAGTAGGACCGGGCGTGCGTAAAAGCCATAATATTTTTTCAAACCTCCTGTGTCACTCCAAATCCTTAAATCCTTCAAACTCTTCGTCCTCCGTGCCACTTAGAAACAAAGCCGCTCATGATGCCGGTAGTACGTGGGGCCCTTTGTCATCTTCGTCATCCCGTGATCAATCTTTGTCCTTTTTGTAAACAACCGCCACGCCGCGCTGCTGACGTCGCGCTGCTGACGTCACTTGAAATTCAAATTACAGTAATCCCTTGCTACATCGCGGTTTCACTTTTTTTTTCTTTTTTTTTTTTTTAAATTTTTGAAAAAAATTCACATATAAGTCGCTCATTATAAGTCGCCCCCCCCCACCCAAACTATGAAAAAAAACAGAACTTATAGTACGAAAATTACGGTAATCAACTTAATTTGGGCACCTGAAAAATACAGATAAACATAACTCATCACCCTGGCCACATGATACCAAGGATACTAAACTTATTTAGTCAATTTATACTGTAAAAAAGTTAACATTGCCAACTAATTAATTCAATAACAATTATTTTTCATGAACAATTAACACCTTTAATAACACATTTTGCCACTTGAAGATGACATTACATGTGCCTCGGGATAAAGTAACAATCCTTCACTGCTCATGTGAAGTTCGCAAACATGTTTGCCTGCCTGCCTTGTCACGTTGTTAACCATCAAGTCTCAAGCACGTAAGGGTGGGGTCATGCAAGTCAAGTTACTTGGTTGAAGCAAGTCAGAAGTCAAGTCATAAAATGGAGTGTGTAATGCTGCATGAGTAGTACATCTGTAAAAATTAATTATACATTTAAATCTCTAAAGAATGACATTAAATTAACAAGAATGCATGTTATTTTTTTATACAAACGTTTATGAGTGGCACACTGTTGATGCGGCGATAGATACTGATATTCCGTATTTTCACGTTCAAAAGGCGCACTGTAATAAAAGGCGCACTGTAATAAAAGGCGCAGTATCAGTTGTGTGCCGTGACTGTGTTTAACACTCACATAGGGCGCAAGGGCTCATAGGGCACGAGTTTTATATATACAATCCACACCCACACTTACCCCTTTAACGTTCTCATGGCGCTCTCAACTACATCTGCCTTACAACAACACACACACACACACACGGGGTGCACTGCAAATCCACGCCCACACTTCCCCCGTAAATGTTCTCATGGCAACAACAACAACACACACACACACAAGCATACAAGTGTGCGTATTTAAAAATGAAGCGGGAGCAAAACTGAGTTTGGGCTTCACATTTTTATTATCGGTAATGGTCATCAATTAAAGCCATCGAAGTCCTCATCCTCTGATTCCGAATTGAACAGCAGCGCTAAATCTCCAACAGACATGCCAGGTTCACTTTCTTCACTGTCAGAGTCACTTTCCGTGCCGAGTGGCCCCTCGGATATGATGCCGGCTTTTACGAAAGCTCGAACAACAGTGCCAGCAGACATGTTAGCAAGCTCGGCGTTCATTTGCTTCACTTGTTTTTTCACATCGGCTGTTAGATTGGCACGCATAGAGTCACAGATCAACAGCGATAGTGATGCGTGGAAAAAAACCACCTGGTCTCCTTACATATGTTTGTGTGTAAATGTATAGATAATAATGAGACAGCGAGTGCTCAAGTTGTGACTGTATTGAACTGACGCCCGTGCGTCATGACGTAACACAACACAGCAGTGCCGCTGGGGAGTACCATTGTATGTGGGGGCTGGGGGGTTTCCACTCCCTCTAACATCTCCCCTTTTATAGATGGTACCTTATACATTGCTTCAAGCTCCCGCAAAAAATATAAGAGACAAAATTGTGGTGCAGACCAAATTTAAATTCATTCATAATGCAAATCCACGCCCACAATTCTCCCTCTAACGTTCTCATGGCGCTCTTTAATACGTCCGCCTTACAACAACAACATACATAGGGACCACTGCAAGATAGGGCGTGCCGCACATTTTGAAGAAAATCTAAGACTTTTATCCGCTTCTAATAAACTTGAAAATACGGGATGCTGAATGTGAGAAAAATATGTTTAATTGGGGCTGGGCGATACATCAATATCAACATTCAAGAAATTCAAGATGGCGGCGCGTGCATACGCAGCGACCTCTCTCTGTCCCGCCCGAACAGTGTTTTGTTCGTCTAATGAGTGTTTGTCCGGCAGTTTTGTGTGTTCGTCTCGTCGTACTGAGTCGTGCTACAAGTACGTCAGGCAGGTTCTGCTCGACATCGGCGAAAGCGAGTTTTGTCGAGTTCTGGACTTTGATGCGGGGACATTAAAGGAGCTCGGACTGCTACGTCCTGAAGCATCGCCGGACTCGTCTGCTATTCCTCCCCCGGTTGGGAAGCGTCGAAAGCGGTGTGCGAGGAGGCTGAAGAGGGGCAAGCGTGGGGGCGTCCGGGCCAGGCTGGCGGCCAACCCAGCTCGTGCCTTCCATTCTTCTGGCGAATGTTCGATCGCTGGACAACAAAATGGATTACATTCGCTTGCTGAGATCTACGAACCGGATGGTGCGTGACTGCTGTGTGCTCGTGTTCACTGAGACTTGGTTGACCGTCAACATTCCGGACTCAGCTGTACGTCTGGAGCGGCTAGCGTGCTATCGGGCGGACCGGGCCATTGTACAAGGGGGAAAATCTCGTGGAGGTGGAATATGCGTCTACATTCGTGACGAGTGGTGCCGGGACTCTGTGGTGGTGTGCAAGCACTGCTCGCCACTGGCGGAGTTTGTAATCATTAAGTGCCGTCCTTTTTACCTGCCAAGGGAATTTACCGCGATTCTGCTGGTCGCGGTTTACATCCCGCCTTCCAACATCGAAGGCGACAGGTCCGCGGCTCTTAGTGAACTGTACCAGGCTGTCAGTGAACAACAGACAGCGCACCCTGACGGTTTCACCATCTTCGCTGGGGATTTTAATCATGCTGACCTGAAGTCTGTTTTTCCGAGGCTTCACCAGCATGTTAATTTTCCTACGCGTGGCGACAGCTTCCTGGACCTGGTCTACTCTTCGCATAAAGGAGCTTTCAAAGCCGCCCCCCTCCCCCATCTTGGGCTTTCTGACCATGTCACTGTTATGCTTTTGCCCGCATACAGACAAATGGTGAGAACATCCAGACCGGTTCGCAAGCGGGTACGGGTGTGGCCTGAGGGTGCCTCTGATGCGCTTCGTGACTGCTTTGGCTCTACTGACTGGGACATGTTTCGGAGGGCTGCCACTTGCGACGGTCGGGCAGACATTGAGGAGTATAATGACTCTGTTTCCTCCTACATCAGGAAGTGCATTGATGATGTGACTCACTCAAAATCCATCGTCACTCGGGCTAACCGGAAGCCATGGCTGACAGGGGCTGTCTTCAGGCTGCTGAGGGCCAGGGACAGAGCCTTTAGAGCGGGGGATGAGGCTGGCTTGAGGACTGCGAGGGCCGACCTGTCCCGGGGCATCAAAGAAGCGAAGAGGGCGTTCTCGTGCAAAATTACCGCCCACTTCAAGGACAGCAGGGACGCACGGAGCCTTTGGCAGGGCATTCAGACCATCACGGACTACAAGCCCGCGCCGCAGAGCTGTGAAGGCGACGTCAGTCTGCTCAATGACCTCAACCGCTTCTTTGCTCGCTTCGACGCTCAGAACAGCACTTGCCCGCTGAAGGCCACTCCCCTTCCCACGAGCTGCCCCTGTGCCTCTCCGCCGACAGCGTGAGGAGGGCGCTTGCCGCTATCAACATCCGTAAGGCGGCGGGCCCTGACAACATCCCGGGTCGAGCGCTGAAGGACTGCGCTGGTGAGCTGACGGGTGTCTTCACGGACATCTTTAACACTTCCCTGCAGCAGGCCATCGTCCCGTCGTGTTTCAAAGCTGCCACCATCGTACCTGTGCCGAAGAAACCTGCTCCGTCCTGCTTCAATGACTACCGCCCCGTGGCACTTACGCCCATCATCATGAAGTGCTTTGAGCGGCTTGTCATGGAGCACATCCGATCCGTTCTCCCCCCCACCATTGACCCCTTCCAGTTTGCGTACCGAGCCAAACGGTCCTCTGAGGATGCCATCTGCTCTGCCCTCCACTCGGCCCTCACCCACCTGGAGGGGAGGGACTCGTATGTGATTGCTGTTTGTGGACTTCAGTTCTGCCTTCAACACCATTGTGCCACAACGTCTCATCAGCAAACTTGACAAGCTGGGCCTCAGTACCTGCCTCTGCAACTGGCTACTGGACTTCCTCTGTCAGAGGCCGCAGGTGGTACGTATTGGCGACAAAATCTCCGCCAGCATCACGCTGAGCACGGGGGCCCCCCAAGGCTGCGTGCTCAGTCCGCTGCTCTTCACCCTCCTGACGCATGACTGCACTGCCACCTACAACGACAACCGCATAGTGAAGTTTGCTGACGACACGACTCTGGTGGGTCTCATCACCAAGGGAGACGAGACCCAATACAGGTCGGAGGTCGACCTTCTGGCCACGTGGTGCAGGGACAACAACCTCCTGCTGAACGTCAACAAGACCAAGGAGATTGTTGTTGACTTCTGGACGGGTCACACCCAACACCTGCCACTGACCATCGACGGTGCTGTGGTGGAGAGAGTGAGCAGCACCAGATTCCTGGGGGTGCACATCAGTGAGGACCTCTCCTGGACCACCAACACTGCATCACTGGCGAAGAAAGCTCAGCGCCGCCTGTACTTCCTGCGGAAACTCAGGCGAGCAAGTGCTCCTCCGGCCATCATGACCACATTCTATCGTGGCACCATTGAGAGCGTCCTCTCCAGTTGTATCGCTGTGTGGGGTGGTAGCTGCACTGAATACAACATGAAGGCCCTGCAGCGCATAGTGAACACAGCTGGTAAGATTATTGGTGCTTCACTCCCCTCCCTGAAGGACATTTACACCTCCCATCTCACCCGCAAGGCGACCACGATTGTGTGTGATGTGAGTCCACCCCGCTCACTCTTTGTTGATCTTCTGCCCTCTGGGAAGAGGCACAGGAGCCTGCGCTCCCGCACCACCAGACTCACCAACAGCTTCATACTCCAGGGTGTTAGGATCCTGAACTCTCTCCCCCGTCCACCCTCGGCTGCATAACGTCCTGTACTTTTGCGCTATATTCTGACTGTCTGCTGTATGCACACTTGCTCCATTTTTGCTCCTCTTATTTATTGTGTTATTTGTTTATATTTTATTTATTCATTGCTCTTATGTATTCATTGTTTGTGCCTTCTTGTTTTTACTTTTTGTGTTGTTTACTTGTATGTATATTGTGTACTATGTCTTGTCACCGAGGGATAGTGGGAAACGTAATTTTGATCTCTTTGTGTGTCTTGACATGTGAAGAAATTGACAATAAAGCAGACTTTGACTTTGAAGGTGAAAAAACAGTATCGCTCTGAGTGATAGGACGGTTATCTATAGTTATCGTGGTTTCCTTAAATAAGTGTTGACAACGAGTTGGACCAATGATCAACATCTCAGTTTTTTCTGGGTTAAGACGAAGGAAGTTGAGAGACATCCATTGCTTGATCTCCGCAAGGCACGCCTCAAGATTACAACAGTCCCGCGGATCTGTCATCTATAACGGCATATGTAATTGGGTGTCATCCGCGTAACAAAACTAATATTATATTTACGTATTATGTCCCCAAGCGGAATCATATAAATATTAAATAGAATTGGTCCGAGTACCGATCCCTGTGGGACACCACACGTAACATTATAGAGCTCAGAGGACGTATTGCCATGGACCACTCGGTGCGTACTGTCTGATTGATAGGAATAGAACCAGCCTAGTGCTGACCCTGAAATACCAACACAACTTTTAAGACGCTCTAATAAAATATCGAAGTTTACAGTGTCGAAGGCAGCACTAAGATCGAGTAGTAACAATACCAATGAAGTGTTTGAATCCATAGCTATGAGGAGATCGTTAGTCACTTTAGCAAGTGCTGTGTCAGTGGAATGATTAGCTCTAAAACCAGACTGAAAAGAGTCATATCGATAATTGGCGACCATGTAATTCAATAAGCTGCTGCGCTACTACTTTTTCAAGAAGTTTTGCTATGAATGGGAGGTTTGAAACTGGTCTATAATCACTGAGACAGTCGGGGTCAAGATTGGGTCGCTTAAGTAACGGTTTAATGATAGCGGTTTTAAAGGCTGTTGGCACCATCCCAGAGGAGACAGATTAATTATATTTAAGACGGACGGTCCTAAAATTTGAAAAAATTCTTTAAGTAGTTTGGCTGGAAGTGGGTCGAGTAAACATGTTGTTTGTTTAGCCGCACTAACTAATTGTGTAAGCCTTTCAAGGGACACGCTTTTAAAATTTGAGAGGGTTATTGCATGATCATCAGCGCCAGTAATCAGTCTGGACTGAGCGATTGGAATGGTATTCTTGATCCCTAATGGATTCAATCTTTTGAGCAAAACATTTCATGAACTCGTCAGCTGAGTGGAAGGAGCTATCGGGGGTCGGCTGGCGTAGTGTTAGCTTTGCCATTGTATCAAATAGGTATTTAGGATTGTTTTTATTGAGATTAATGACTTGCGAAAAATAACGAGTTTTTGCAGGAGGCTGTCATGCCATGCCTGATGGAAAACCTCAAGTTTGGTTAAACGCCATCTGCGCTCATGCTTTCTACATAATTGCTTAACCTTTCGTGTACGTGTTTCATCTGTGAACCACGGAGTAGGCAATCTACGGCGAGTTTTCAGACGTAGCGGCGCCACAGAGTCGATGGCATTTAACAATGTCGCATTGAATTCATTTGTAAGATTATCAATAGAGCCGCTATATGCGGGAAATATGGCAGTTGCCGGCGACAGTAACTCAGATAGCGCAGTTGCAGTCATGGAGTTAATATTACGGCTGCTATAATTCTGATTGCTCTCTTGTCTTTGACAAAGAACTAAAATTTCAAATTTTATTAAGTAATGATCAGACAAAACAGTCGTGTATGGCAGTACTGTTATATTTGAGGTTGCAAGTCCTCGGGATAATACCAGATCTAAGGTAATTCCATTCTTATGCGTTGCTGCCTGTACGGCTTGCGTAAAACCAAACGTATCAGTTAAAGTCTGAAACGCCGAAGTAAGTGGTGAAGGAATAGGGTCAAAAGACACAAAACCCGCCTAGCCACAATAACAGATACGCTCACATCTCTTTGGATAAAGTATATAAGCAGACAAGTATATTCATGGAGTCAACCAATAAAGAAGACATAACTAGACATTCTTTGATATAAGATAATAACAGAGGTTGCTACAACTTCACGATTCAATATGTATTTCTGTGCACTGCAAAATAAATGTCTTTTGATATGTTGCCTAAATAGCTTAATGACCCTTAAGGAACTGTGTAATGCATGCCTGATGTCTTTTCTCTAAATCATGGACACGGCCAGAGTCGTCTTGACCGTTCAGTACTTGATTATATCTTGTGTTTTGACTAAACGTCATATGTCGCCTAAATGTGAGACGCCAGCTTTTCGATTACTACTGAACGCTCTGCACATGTCGCCTAAATGTGAGACGCCAGCTTTTCGATTACTACTGAACGCTCTGCACAGAGGGAAATATTTTGCTTAACAAAGAAGAGATACGTGCGGAAGCATGATTAAACTAAGAATGTAATGATGTAAGCAAAGACATGGAGTATCAAAAGAACAAACTTTGCATCGTCAGGGAACATTAATAAATTGATGATGTCACAGCCAAAAGCTCACATAATTCCGTACAAAATGACAAAATTGAAAGAATGACGAATGGATGAGGTGCGACAGTGTAGGAATGGAGCAGAATGTTTACAGGAAGGTCACTTGGAGATAAAACCAGCAGGTGCCAGAGGGAGACAGCCAAGGACTCTGCCAAAGATGATCACCAAGGCCGAAAGACGGGATGGAAGACAACAGCCCCCACACACACACCGAATCGTCCATAACCAGCACCCACTCCCATGGAATCAAACTCTACTGCGAACTCGCCCCACCCCAACGACTCATCACCCATCAAACTCGCCCCACACCGGCCTGTGCAACTGAATATAAACTGACCAAAGAACCTTGAACGTTGCCTTTTCTGAATGGAGACTTTCTGCTCTTGAAAGGCCCAGCGCTGTATTGTACTTTCCTGAAAACAGAGCTTTCTTAACAAGAATTGTGATTGAACTCAACCAACCTGTGTAAGTCTAATTTCTGCTTCAGTGTCTTTGCATTTTCCTAAATCTGAAGAAATTAAACGAGCACGCAGTGAGTAAATTGGATAACAGGTGATTGGCAATGGCTTTTGCCGTGAGGCGCAGATAGCGCTCCCTAAATTGTGGACCAAATCCAACAGTGGCTCTGACGGTAAATTCATGTGGATATTGAAATCGCCCATGATTATTATATTATCCGCATTTGTCACTAGATCAGCCACAAATTCTGAAAATTCATCCAGGAAGCCAGAGTAAGCCCCGGGTGGACGGTAAATAACAGCAAGATAAAATGACGGCAAAGCGGTGGATCGGACAGTGAGAACTTCAAATGTTTTAAATACGTTAATCGAACGAGGCCTAAATCTAAGATCGGAATTTGAGATGAGGGCGACACCCCCACCCGCGCTCCTTTAAATTTGCCTCGCAAGTAGCCGTTACGCAGCGGCACGGCGACTACCGGTCGCCAGCAAATGTATTTTGTTGTCTCGTTTACTTATGGTTATTTAGTATAGCGGAACCGTTACGCGCAGTTAGTTATGTAATGTTGGCCGTCTACGAGTGTTGTGTGACGTCAGAAGTTGAGCATTGATTTACGTGCTGTAATTCTGCTGTCTGTTGCAGAACCACACAGACACCCCACAAACCACGCACACCCTTCACACACTTCACACAATAACATTTTGCCAGTTTGTCTGTATGCCCCTATGAGCCACAGTGCCTGTTACTTTTTTGCCAATAATTCAGTAAAGCAAACAAAACTGAACCACGTCTTCCCGCCTGTGTTCTGACCGACACCCGGGGGCGAAAAGAGCATAACCATCCGAGCCAACCCCCTATACAGTCCTCAGGCTCCCCAACAATAGCGTTAGCAGTTTGCATTATTTTATTGCAATGTTTTTCCTTATTCAGATTTGTTTCAAGACTACAGTTACAGTTAGACTTCACTTTGATGCTCAATGCAGTTATTGCAATTTTTTTGTTTTATCACAGTAGATTGGTTTATTTGCATTTCAAAAACCAGAAGCCTTCATTTACAAATGTGATTGCACTTTAGTTTACATATTTAAATGTTCATATATTAGGATGTTTTTGCATGATTTGAATGAGGCAAAATAACATGCTTTTTCTCTCTAATATATTGTTATAATCATTTGTTTCAGATGTACTGTAATTATTTTCTGTATAAAAATTTAATTTGGTGTTCAAAAAGTCTTTTTTCAAATTTGAGTCTTGAAAAAGAGGGGGTCGTCTTATAAACAGGATCGTCTTATATTCGGGCCAATACGGTAGTATTGTGTGCCCCTCCGTGAGTCGTCACCTTGTCGTGGTGGAGGGGTTTGCGTGTCCCTATGATCCTAGGAGCCATGTTGTCTGGGGCTTCATGCTCCTCGTAGGGCCACCCATGGCAAAAGGGTCCTAGGTGAGGGGCCAGACGAAGCACAGCTCAAAAGACCCCTTATGAAAAATACAATATATGGACTTAATTTTCCCTCGCCCGGACGCGGGTCACCAGGGCCCCCCTCTGGAGCCAGGCCTGGAGGTGGGGCTTGAAGGCGAGCGTCTGGTGGCCGGGCCGTCGCCCGAAAAGGGAACGTGGGTCCCCCTTCACATAGGCTCAACCCCTGTGGGAGGGGCCAAAGGGGTCGGGTGCGTAGTGAGCTGGGCGGCGGCCAAGGGCGGGAACCTTGGCGGTCCGATCTCCAGCTGCAGACGATGGCCTTTGGGACATGGAATGTCACCTCTCTGGCTGGAAAGGAGCCCGAGCTGGTGTGTGAGGCAGAAAGGTTCTGACTAGACATAGTCGGACATGCCTCCACACACAGTTTGGGTTCTGGTACAAGCACTCTCGAGAGGCGCTGGACTCTCTTCCACTCTGGAATTGCTCACGGTGAGAGGCGTCAGGCAGGTGTGGGCCTACTTATTGCCCCCTGGCTGGGCGCCTGCACATTGGGGCCTTCGGGTGGGGGGACAGGTCCTGACTGTTGTTTTTGCCTATGCACCGAACAGCAGCTCAGAGTACCCACCCTTTTTGGGGTCCTGAGAGGAAGTGCTGGAGAGCGCTCCTTCTGGGAACTCCAGCGTTCTACTGGATGACTTCAATGCTCACGTGGGCAATGACAGTGAGACCTGGAAGGGCGTGATTGGGAGGAATGGCCCCCCGATCTGAACCGGAGCGGTGTTCTATTGTTGGACTTCTGTGCTTGACACGAATTGTCAATAATGAACACCATGTTCAAACATAAGAGTGTCCATGTGTGCACCTGGCACCAGGACACCCTAGGCCGCAGTTCGATGATCGACTTTGTAGTCGTGTCATCGGATTTGCGGCCGAATGTTTTGGACACTCAGGTGAATAGAGGGGCGGAGCTGTCAACTGATCACCACCCGGTGGTGGGTTGGCTCCGATGGTGGGGAAAGATGCCGGTCCAACCTGGCAAACCCAAACGTACTGTGAGGGTCTGCTAGGAACGTCTGGCAGAATCCCCTGTCAGGAAGAGCTTCAACTCCCACCTCTGGCAGAGCTTTTCCCATGTCCCGGAGGAGGCGGGGGACATTGCGTCTGAATGGACCATGTTCCATGCCTCCATTGTCAGGCAGCCGCCCGGATCTGTAGCCACAAGGTGGTCGGTGCCAGTCATGGCGGCAATCCCCGAACCCGCTGGTGGACACTGGCGGTAAGGGATGCGGTCAAGCTTAAGGAGTCCTATCGAGCCGTTTTGGCCTGTGGGACTCCGGAGGCAGCCAAGCGGAACGCGGCTTTGGCGGTTGCGAGGCCCTGGAGAATGACTTCCAGATGGGTTCGAGGAAATTCTGGTCTACAATCTGGCGTCCCAGGAGGGGGAAGCAGTGCACCGTCAACACTGTTTACAGTGAAGATGGCGTGCTGCTGACCTCGGCTCGGGACATCGTGAGTCGGTGGGGAGACTACTTCGAATACCTCCTCAATTCCACCGACACGCTTTTCATTAGGAAGCAGGGCCTGGAGACTCTGAGGTGGACTCTCCAATCTCTGGGGTCGAAGTCACTGAGTAGGGACAGGGTCATCAGAGTAGGGAGAGGATCAAGTTTGCAAGTGGATTGTTCAGATTTTCAGACAAGGTTGCTTATTTCATCGGCAGAGGGTAGGTTGAAGTCAGGGAATGGATGAGAGAGTAATTTGAAAGTCAGGGAGCGTTAGGGGGGCTGAGATCTTGGGGGCTAACTACTGATGGATATTGTCAATTTTAGTTTTAAAAAAAGTCATAATTGAATTACAGGAATCGGTGGAGTAAAAATGGGGATGGAGAGAGTCAGGTGGTCAAAGTGTTTTGTGAAGCAGGGAGAAAAGTGCTTGAGAGTTTCCAGAACCTAACCTGAATAAATCTGCATAATAGTTAGATTTTGCTGTGGAGAGTGTGTCCTTATAGAAGAGAGGTTCCTCAGCCAAGTATTGTATCAGGGCCGATGAGGGGCTTATCAGAGAAAGCGCAGCAGTGCATATGAGTGGTGCTGAATGGTTAACCTATATTCTGGCTCACGAAACAGGGCCGAGAAGGGAAGCAGGTGTAGCCAGGTATGACCGGTCAAACAGGAAGAGCCAAGGTGACAAAACTTGTTTTGTAACGGCTCACAGTAGGTACTTCAAACAGCCGATCGAGCAGCCAATCAGAAAGTACAACACAGCTTCAATAAACCAGAAGGACAATGGACATTAACGTAATAATTGCCACGAAATTCAAGTTTAAATGTTAAACAACCGGCCAGTGTTCACCAAACCGGAAGTCTTATGCAACTGCACCGCGCTGGTCGCATTATTGTGACAAAACCGTCGCTGAAATTTAGAAAATACTTTTAAAGTCCTGATGTACTTTCCAAAATTTAAGTGGACATCAGTGCGCCGGGAGCTTAATTTTGTCCGATCGCGCAACTGCAGCGCACCGCCAAACGCGTAACCGTTGCACGCCGCCGACCGAGCAACTGCACCGCGCTGGTCGCATTATTGTGACAGAGCGGTCGCTAAAATTCAGATAATATTTTTAAAGTCCTAATGTACTTTCCAAAATTTAAGTGGACCTCAGTGCGCAGGGAGCTTGATTTGGTCCGATCGCGCAACCGCAGCGCGCCGGGCGCTCAATGTCGCATTGCTTTAGGACAGGGGTGTCCAAACTACGGCCCGCGGGCCAACTGCGGCCCGCGGTCCAGTTTTTATTGGCCCGCAGCAAAGAAGAAGTACTGGGCAGGCTAACGAGTTAGCGGAAATATGCTAATTCGCGATCGTGCTAACACGCGCAAACGGACCTCTAAAGGAAATTAAACGAACATTTGGAGCAATACTACATTGTCCTAAAGGTTAGACACATGTGATCATTCATTTCTCTTGTTAGGAGACACACTTACATCGCCAATGACTCCTGTACCACTGTAACCGACATATGTACAAGAACATAAAAAAGGAAGTGGTATTGCCTGAAAACCGCCTTCAAAATAAATCACCCTACCTCAAATCAAAGCATGGCTGAATAACATAAATAACATGGAGAATTCTTAACACAAACTGTAAATGTGTTTTTAGAACAACTTTTATTATTATACATTTTTTTATAACAAGGTAGAAGTGTACATACTGTAAATATGTTCTTAGAACTCTTTTATTATTATAACAATTTTCTATAACAAGGTACAACACTGTAAATATGTTTTTAGAACTCTTATTATAATAACATTTAAAAAAAAAAAAAAAAAGGTACAAGTGTACGCACTGCAATTGTGTGGGCACTCCTTGCCTTCTGCTGGCGTGTGGGCAAGTTTTGTGCCATAATTCCGCAATTTAGAAGTTTTATTTTGGCTTTTAATTCTTTTTTTCAATTTGGGAAAAAAAATCCGCGATGTAGTGAAACCGCGATAAACAAACCGTGATGTAGCGAGGGATTACTGTACATCACTGAAAATCAAGGCAATTGTGTTTGTCTAATTTGTAAAGAGACGGTTGCCTTGTTTAAGGATTTCAACTTAAAGAGACACTACCAGACTAAACATGCTAACACATATGACAAGCTAACAGGGAGGGATCGTACTGATAAAGTGAAGCAGCTCCAAGCTGAACTGGCATCACAACAGCGATTCTTCACACGGGACTGTGAGTCAAAAATAAATATTACTAAAGCAAGCTACGAAGTTGCCATGTTAAGACTGTTGATGTTATGGACCTGTAGACCTGACACAAACTATTATTTTCTGAAAGATAATGTAAATGACAAGAGCAAAATTCACTAGTTTTAAGTTTTAATAATAACAGACAACTTTGCATTACTTATAACTCCCGTTTAAAATGTTCATGAGGCAAAAGTAATTTTAAACTCATGTAAATTTAAGGTATTTTATACAGTTTGTTCAATGTTATCTGACTCTTCAGATATGAATGAAAGGCAGAATTTGTGTTTTTAGAGTTGTTCACATCTGCCTGAGTGACTCATATTTGGTTATTTTGTCATTTGAAAAATAAAGACAATTGTGACAATGAAATTTGTTTTATAACAGTGTGTATTTGCATGACATTTTTGTAGTTAAAAAATGTCCGAAAAAACTATTGGCCCCCGGGCCCCTTCACTTTATCAAATCTGGCCCTCCTTGCAAAAAGTTTGGACACCCCTGTCCTAAAGGTTAGTTTGTAAAGAGACGGTTGCCTTGTTTAAGGATTTCAACTTAAAGAGACACTATCAGACTAAACATGCGAACACAATCGACCAGCTAACAGGGAGTGACCGCGCCGATAAAGTGAAACAGCTCCAAGCTGAACTGGCATCACAACAGCGATTCTTCACACGGGACTGTGAGTCAAAAATAAATATGACTAAAGCAAGCTACGAAGTGGCCATGTTAAGACTGTTGATGTTATGGACCTGTAGACCTGACACAAACTATTATTTTCTGAAAGATAATGTAAATGATGAGCAAAATTCACTAGTTTTAAGTTTTAATAATAACAGACAACTTTGCATTACTTATAACTCCCGTTTAAAATGTTCATGAGGCAAAAGTAATTTTAAACTCATGTAAATTTAAGGTATTTCATACAGTTTGTTCAATGTTATCTGACTCTTCAGATATGAATGAAAGGCAGAATTTGTGTTTTTAGAGTTTTTCACATCTGCCTGAGTGACTCATATTTGGTTATTTTGTCATTTGAAAAATAAAGACAATTGTGACAATGAAATTTGTTTTATAACAGTGTGTATTTGCATGACATTTTTGTAGTTAAAAAATGTCCGAAAAAACTATTGGCCCCCGGGACCCTTCACTTTATCAAATCTGGCCCTCCTTGCAAAAAGTTTGGACACCCCTGCTTTAGGAGCATCTTTGTGTTTTAGGATGGCTTTACTGCTCCCACTTGCTTCCTTTGGAGGCATGATTAGAGTTGATGCAATCCTCAGAGTAACGAGAACGTAATAACGAACGGAGTCAGTTGGCATGCGGGTCCTCTCGGCTCATCTCGCGAGGTTCGACAACCGAATTTCGTCCGACATCCGAAGCAAAAAAATCTCGAATTTTTTGTTAGAATACCGATTTGTTCGAGAACCGGGACGTTCGAAAACCGGGCTCCACTGTATACTGTATTTTCCCGATCGAAAGGCACACCGTAATAAAAGTTATGTGTGCCATGACTGTGTTCAACACACACATAGGGCACAACGCATCATAGGGCGATGATGCACACAAATGAAAAGACAAAATATATGCATATATAAATACTAGGGGTGTAACGATTCATCGATACATCGATATAATGCTCTACGATTTGTTGGCATCGATGCCAAACGTAAACATCGATCTATATCGCCCGTTTTTGACCTCGGACATTAGACGCGACTTTATTTTGAAATCCAGTTCATTGTTGCTTGCTTCCTCTTTCCGGGAGCAGTGCGCGGCGTGTTGTGTTGTGAGCAGAGCAGGCACGTGAAAGGGGAGCCGACAACTACGCGGCTCCTGGGCTGGTGCTATGGGTAGTGTCCAAGAAGACGAGGAAATTATAGGAATTTGATAAAGTTCAGTGCTAAAATAAGCACTTTGTATACTACAATACTCTTGTAATTTCCTAAATAAAGAGTTTGCAGTACCTTGTTGATTTTGCGTAGGAATTGTTATAAATCAGGATATTGTTCTATATCGATCGTAGAGCACTATATCGTGATGTATCGTGAATGAATCACAGCAGGTTTTAAGATATCGGCAAATATCGTATCGAGGGTCTTTGTATCGATATGATATCGTATCGTGACAAAACCCGCGATTTACACCCCTAATAAATACACATACATACATAGATACATACATACATACACACATACATACAGTGCCTTGCGAAAGTATTCGGCCCCCTTGAACCTTTCAACATTTCGCGACATTTCAGGCTTCAAACAAAGATATAAAAGTTTAATTTTTTGTCAAGAATCAACAACAAGTGGGACACAATCGTGAAGTGGAACGAAATTTATTGGATAATTTAAACTTTTTTAACAAATAAAAAACTGAAAAGTGGGGCGTGCAATATTATTCGGCCCCCTTGCGCTAATACTTTGTAGCGCCACCTTTTGCTGCAATTACAGCTGCAAGTCGCTTGGGGTATGTCCCTAGCAGTTTTGCACATCGAGAGACTGGAATTCTTGCCCATTCTTCCTTGCAAAACAACTCGAGCTCAGTGAGGTTGGATGGAGAGCGTTTGTGAACAGCAGTCTTCAGCTCTTTCCACAGATTCTCGATTGGATTCAGGTCTGGACTTTGACTTGGCCATTCTAACACCTGGATACGTCTATTTGTGAACCATTCCATTGTAGATTTGGCTTTATGTTTTGGATCATTGTCCTGTTGGAAGATAAATCTCCGTCCCAGTCTCAGGTCTTTTGCAGACTCCAACAGGTTTTCGTCCAGAATGGTCCTGTATTTGGCTCCATCCATCTTCCCATCAATTTTAGCCATCTTCCCTGTCCCTGCTGAAGAAAAGCAGGCCCAAACCATGATGCTGCCACCACCATGTTTGACAGTGGGGATGGTGTGTTCAGGGTGATGAGCTGTGTTGCTTTTACGCCAAACATATCGTTTTGCATTGTGGCCAAAAAGTTCGATTTTGGTTTCATCTGACCAGAGCACCTTCTTCCACATGTTTGGTGTGTCTCCCAGGTGGCTTGTGGCAATCTTTAAATGAGACTTTTTATGGATATCTTTGAGAAATGGCTTTCTTCTTGCCACTCTTCCATAAAGGCCAGATTTGTGCAGTGCACAACTGATTGTTGTCCTATGGACAGACTCTCCCACCTCAGCTGTAGTTATCTGCAGTTCATCCAGAGTGATCATGGGCCTCTTGGCTGCATCTCTGATCAGTCTTCTCCTTGTTTGAGATGAAAGTTTGGGGGGACGGCCGGGTCTTGGTAGATTTGCAGTGGTCTGATACTCCTTCCATTTCAATATAATTGCTTGCACAGTGCAATATTATTCGGCCCCTTTACTTTCAGTGCAGCAAACTCACTCCAGAAGTTCAGTGAGGATCTTTGAATGATCCAATGTTGTCCTAAATGACTGATGATGATAAATAGAATGCACCTGTGTGTAATCAAGTCTCCGTATAAATGCACCTGCTCTTTGATAGTCTCAGGGTTCTGTTTAAAGCGCAGAGAGAACCATGAAGACAAAGGAACACACCAGGCAGGTCCGAGATACTGTTCTGGAGAAGTTTAAAGCCGGATTTGGATACAAAAAGATTTCCCAAGCTTTAAACATCTCAAGGAGCACTGTGCAAGCAATTATATTGAAATGGAAGGAGTATCAGACCACTGCAAATCTACCAAGACCCGGCCGTCCCTCCAAACAAATCTGGCCTTTATGGAAGAGTGGCAAGAAGAAAGCCATTTCTCAAAGATATCCATAAAAAGTCTCGTTTAAAGTTTGCCACAAGCCACCTGGGAGACACACCAAACATGTGGAAGAAGGTGCTCTGGTCAGATGAAACCAAAATCGAACTTTTTGGCCACAATGCAAAATGATATGTTTGGCGTAAAAGCAACACAGCTCATCACCCTGAACACACCATCCCCACTGTCAAACATGGTGGTGGCAGCATCATGGTTTGGGCCTGCTATTCTTCAGCAGGGACAGGGAAGATGGCTAAAATTGATGGGAAGATGGATGGAGCCAAATACAGGACCATTCTGGAAGGAAACCTGTTGGAGTCTGCAAAAGACCTGAGACTGGGACGGAGATTCATCTTCCAACAGGACAATGATCCAAAACATAAAGCCAGATCTACAATGGAATGGTTCACAAATAGACGTATCCAGTCAATGGCCAAGTCAAAGTCCAGACCTGAATCCAATCGAGAATCTGTGGAAAGAGCTGAAGACTGCTGTTCACAAACGCTCTCCATCCAACCTCACTGAGCCCGAGCTGTTTTGCAAGGAAGAATGGGCAAGAATTCTAGTCTCTCGATGTGCAAAACTGATAGGGACTTGCAGCTGTAATTGCAGCAAAAAGTGGCGCTACAAAGTATTAGCGCAAGGGGGCCGAATAATATTGCACGCCCCACTTTTCAGTTTTTTATTTGTTAAAAAAGTTTAAATTATCCAATAATTTTTTTTCCACTTCACGATTGTGTCCCACTTGTTGTTGATTCCTGACAAAAAATGTTACTTTTATATCTTTATGTTTGAAGCCTGAAATGTCGCGAAATGTTGAAAGGTTCAAGGGGGCCGAATACTTTCGCAAGGCACTGTAGATAAAAATGATGCAGCTAATGAGATTCTGTTAGTGGAATTATAGTCACTGATATCAGCGATCACTTGCCAATATTTACCACTTTTAATACTGACTATGAACAACAGGAGAACAACAATACAATTAGGAAAAGAGTCAAGTCACAGGAGACTCTTAATGCTCTAGAACAGTGATCCCCAACCTTTTTTGCGCCACGGACCGGTTACGTGTCAGAAATATTTTCGCGGACCGGCCTTTATATAAATAAATAATAGATTTATATGACTAAATAATACATTTATATAAATAAATAATACATTTATAATAAATATATGAATACGATGAAATAAAATGATACGACTGGCATAAAAACAAGTATAAACGACATTAAAATAAAACTCACCATTACATTGAATTAGTGGGAGCACTGAGCTTGTTTCTCAGAAACGAGCCGGTCCCATCTAGGCGTAATCGGAGACAATGACACCCGAAGTGGTTAAGGTTTGTCTTTTAATGCAGGATGCTTGGTCTCCATGTGCCGAAGCAGTTTTGAGGGCTTCATTGCCTCGTTAGCTAGCCTGTCGCCACATATTATGCAGAGTGGGCTTGGCGCGTCATAGTCTTTTAAATGCAGCTTTCCTTTTCTTAGAAGTCGTAGCCTCTTCTTCTTCCGTCTCCTCATTGGGCGTTTTTCCCTTTCCGAAGAAGCTTTCCAAACATCTCTGTTTCTTGCTCATTTTTGCTTGCTTCGCGGGCTCAACTGAGGTGACATGTCACGTGACCGAGACGAGCGTCTTGACCTGAACCGACGGATGTAATTGGGCGAGAATCGCCAATTTTTTTATATTTTTCAAAATAAATACTTACTCATTTTTGCTAGCTTTGCGGGCTCGACTGGGGAAACATGTCACGTGACCGGGACGAGCGTCTTGACCTGAATTAATTGATCGTCGATTAAAACAATTATTTTTTTTTTCTGTGTGGCTTGGCGGCCCGGTACAAAGTGACCCACGGACCGGTACCGGTCCGCGGCCCGGTGGTTGGGGACCACTGCTCTAGAAAATGACTTAATTGATCAGAATTGGAATAAGGTTTATTGCAGTAATGATGATGAAGATAAATGCATTTTTGTCTTCTTTACTGTACACGTGAAAGAAAAAGTAAAACTAATTAAAAACTTTGTTACAGGTAACAAAAAATTTTCATTTTCAAATTGGATAAGGAGTGGGACATCCCCACACCGAATCACCGCCCACCACCCCACCCCCATCGCACCCACCCCTATGGAGGCAGCTCTCATTGAATTTGCATTGAACTGGTGTGTTGCAACAGGGAGACATAGGGTGTATTCAGACCTGACTGTTTGGTCCACTTTAAACGGACCAGGGTTCGATTGTAACGCTGGTCCGGACCTTTTGTACAGGTGTGAATACATGCAAATGAATCCTGGTGCGCATTAAAGAAACAGACTAAGACCTACTTTTTCAAGTGGTCTGAGTTCACTTCCAAACGAACTATAGTGTGTTTCTTTCAGGTGTGAATACAAACAGCATAGATCCGAACCAATAGCACAAATATGCAGAGCAGAACACAACGCGTAGGACTTGCACGTTTTCCTCCATTTCCAGGTCCGTGCAAAGTGTGCCACCCTAGTCATTGCTGTCTAATGGGCGCACAGATCGTCACAAGTGTGGATGTGTATACTTCACTTGCAAAATGTACAGTCTGAATAGGAAACGCACCCGTATTGTAGTCATAGCTTCTTTCGGAAGGCCATTATGACTGTCAACCCAAATAAATGTATGAGCACCTCATATTATATACAGTAAAAGCTACAAAACAAACTGACAAATAAGTCGTTTTCAAATCAGATGAGTAAAAATTGGTCAAATATCTCAAAAATATAGTATATTATTAAAAGTGAAGACAATTTGCAATTCTAGTAATGACACAAATTTGATGCACAATTTGTCTTCGCGGGCCACATAAAAATATGTGGCGGGCCGTATCTGGCCCCCGGGCCTTGAGTTTGACACCAGACACCAGATAAGGAGTATCCAGTCCACCCTAAAGATGGACTGAATACTCCTCTAGCTTATTGTTGGGGAGGTGATATAGTTTGATCATTTATTACGTGGTTTTGCCACTGACGTCACATAAGGATTATTAGTAAACTTCCACACCGGGAAATAACTGACACATAATAAATTACAATTGGCGCCCTCTACTCGCTATAGTGCTACATTTAATGGGAAATATGAATTCTGTAAATCGCGACCAAGATGCACTTTGACGGTTTGGACCTGTATTTATTTAGGAATTACTGAGCGATAGAGTTCCGGATGAAGGGATTTGAGCGTCTATTCATTTACTTACCCTTTCTCCAAAGTGATTCCCTGCGCTCAATTTGGTTAATGAAGACCACAACACCGCTAATACGAGAAACGTAACAATGACAAATAAACCCCGTAAGAAAAATCCTACTTTAAATCTCATTTTGGAATACCTTCCTAAAAGCCTAGAAACGAACACCTCAACACAAGGTTTGACGATGGTAATGTCTGCAGGACAGGAAGCTACTGGCCAAGTTTCATTTTTTACGTTGTAAGATTCTCCATCTGCGATACCCGCCCTTTTGTTTACATCTTAGGCTCCATCCAAACACCTCCACTATAACCGAGGATTCTCATTGAAGTGTACATCACGTCGAAGTGTACAGGATACGAGAGCGTAGGTTACAAGCGTGTGAACTTGCACAATTAGGACACTGTGTGCTACGTCATCGACTTATGCCGATGATAGCGTAGTCCAAATTCGCAGGCTACATCCTCCAAGGCCGGTTCCAAAGTTGGGTCCTTCGTAGCCCTGACGCTCTTCCTCCGTGGACCGCATAAATCGTGGCGAATTTAGCGGACTATCTCTGTACAAATCAATAGGCAGCGTCCTTCAACAAACAATATGGCGAAGACGTGGCGTCATTTCCGGCGGGACAAGACTTTTTGTTTTTTGTTTTTTAACTTTCAGATCACTTTTATTGACAATCAATTAGAAAACATCTCAAATAATCAATTAAAGCTAGCAGACGCGGAAACACCAAAAAGGGATCCAGATGAGCAACAGTAAAGAATATGGTAAACACAAAAAATCTCAGCACTATGCCATGATAACACATTTTACATACAGCTCTGTACAAGAAAATGTGACGACAGAGCAGGTACTGTACCTCTGGAGTAACATTGCATCACATGATGCAGCAGGGAAGGCACTGATAAGAAACAGTGACGTAAGCATTTTGGCCACGAATTTGAAAAGTGAATGAAAGCACAAAGTGGACAGATAATGTGTAACAGAAAACTACTCCAATAACAAAGTGTGGAGCAAATGGGCAACATGCAGATTTCCCTTGACTTATGCAAATTTAGAATTGTAGTCAAAGTTGGACATATTTTGAAGGTTAAAAAATAAGCTTCTGAAATACATTCATTCCTAACAAAAAAGGAAACCAAAAATATCGAATGGACCCAGAGGGAAATGTCCCCTTCAAACTCGATACTGGTACGGATATTACTGCTGTATCACAGACTGAGTTTAGTAACATCTTTTCCAACACACAGCAGCCTGTTCTCAAAAAGCCAGAAAAGCCCTTGTTTGGTCCAGGACGGATTCCACTGGATGTGTCAGGGTTCACCAGACTGCAGCTGAGGAAAGGAGCCAAGCAGACAATGGAGAAGGTTTATGTTGTTAAAAACCTGAGCACGCCAATGCTTGGGTTGCCAGCCATTACAGCCCTTGGCTTGCTCATCCGAGTTGACAGCATAGACATGGATACCCTCAAGGCAAGTTAGTACCCCAAGTTGTGCAGTGGTCTGGGTCAGCTACAACAACCATACACCATAAAGCTCAAGCCAGACGCCGTGCCATATTCAGTAAAAAAAAAACAGGAGGATTCCACTACCTCTGGTGGGTGAAGTCAAGAGAGCGCTCCAGCTCATGGAAGCTCTGGGCGTCATCAGCCGGGTGGAGGAGCCAACTGATTGGTGTGCCAGCATGGTGGTCGTGCCCAAAAAGGACAGAAAAAAAGTGCGGTTGTGTGTGGATTTAACCGGCTTGAATGTGTATGTGTGCCGTGAAAAGTACATTCTTCCATCTGTGGAACAAAGCCTGGGAATGCTTGCTGGAGCGAAGCTGTTCAGCAAGTTGGATGCCATCATGGGTTTTTGGCAGATTCCGTTAACGGAGGAGTCAGCCAAGTACACTACATTCATAACACCCTTTAGACCATAGGTCGGCAACCCATGGCTCCGGAGCCACATGTGGCTCTTTCATCCTTCTGTTGTGGCTCCCTGTGACTTTGGAAAATAATGAGTATTTTATAAAAAATAAATTTTATTTTAGTTTGTTCATTTTAAAATATAATTCAGAATTTGAAGATTATGGTAAACTTGTAACATTAAAATTAAACGTTTTTAATATTTTTACCGCCCAAAATATGCGTCACATCCGCTGATGTGCGACATTCGAATTCCTGGCGTCCCTCACGTCTGGCAGCCGGCGTTTTTCCAGCACACTACCAGCGTGATAACTATATATTAAGTGAAGTAGTCCTTTTTTTTAATTCAGGAGGACAAGTGGCTGCACACTCCAGTACACGCAATGGGACAGAAGCAGACTGCGCATTGTTTTGGTTTGCATTGTTCGTTCAGTGCTGGTGGATAATATTTGGATAAGTTTGGATTTTTATCTCATAAATAAGAGGACAGGTGACTGCAGGCTGTTTGCATTTTTTGTTCAGTGGGTTGGGTAAGTTTGGATTTTTATTTCTTAAATACGAGGACTCAAATAGACACCGGGTATTTTATTTGAAATTAAGCATCAACCAAGTGTAAAATGCTTTTTGTTACATGCAGAAATAAAATTATGTGTTCTCTGCAGCAGTTCGTTGATTTCATTTTCATAAATGCAATAGTTTTTTGTACATAGCATAATATATACATGCATAATATATATAATGATGTCAAAATGGGTTGTGGCTCCAGGTGCTTTCTTTTCATTGGGGGCGGTCCCTAATGGCTCTTTGAGTAAAAAAGGTTGCCGACCCCTGCTTTAGACGGTTCCACTTTAACCGCCTTCCATTTGACATCACCTCTGCGCCGGAACATGCGCCGATCGATCACAGAGGGGCTCAACGGTGTGGTTTGTCACATCGATGATCTGTTGGTGTGGGGGCGGGACCAGGAAGAGCACGACACTCGACTTTATGCCGTGCTACAAAGACTGGAAAAAGCAGGCATCACACTGAATGTGGACAAGTGTGAACTCTCCAAGAGCGAAGTAGTCTTCCTGGGCCATATCATCACAGCTGCAGGCATCCGCCCTGAAAGACAGAGGCCATCACAGATATGACAGAGCCCACAATTGTGAAAAAGATAAACCGCTCCGTGACCTCTCGAAGAAAAACTGCTACCCAGCAGCTGGGACGTGGACCAGGCAGCAGCGTTTGAAGCGCTAAAGAAAGCTCTATCCTCTCCTCCTGTGCTGGTTATGTATCTGCTGATGCATCATCGTATGGTTTGGGGGGCGTTCTTCTCCAGAAATGGGGGGAAGACTGGAAGCCTGTGGCTTACGCATCACGGTCACTCACTCCAACTGAGCAACGATACGCACAGGTGGAGAAGGAGGCTCTGGGCCTCACATGGGCCTCTGAACGGTTTCGGGATTTCCTCATCGGAAAGGAGTTTTGCCTGGAGACCAACCATAAACCCCTTCTCAGCCTGCTCGGAGCCAAGCACTGGATCTTTTGCTACCGAGAATCCAGCGTTTCAGGATGAGGCTGATGCGCTACTCATACTCCATCGTGCACGTACCAGGAAAGTCGCTTTGGACGGAAGACACACTGTCACACGCACCTGTAAAATCACGCATGTCCACCAGTGACCAGGAGCTGATGGAGAGCATAAACATATATGTGGACTGTGTCATTGAAAGTGTACCTGTCAGCTCATCATATACTGAAAACCTGAAAGAGCAGTTGAAAACCGACAGTGTCTGGTCACGTGTCATGACCATGTGCACGGAAGGATGGCCAGCACATGCAAAACTGGAACCAGTGCTGAAAAACTACTGGCTGGAGCGAGCTACATTAACAGTGAAAGATGGCTTACTGCTAAAAGACACATGACTTGTAATACCTTCTGCAATGAGGAACGACATGCTAGTTGATTTATAAACTGACACAGATTTAGTCAATCAGAAACCCCTAATGTCATTTTTATTCATGGACCTTTTTTGGTAATTCTACAGGGGAAGTTTTGAGCACTTTAAGTTAAAACAAATTTCACCACACCCAGATGTGTGTGTGACGATCATTGGGACTTTAACTTTAACTTTAACTTAACTTTTAACTGTTTGAGCATTTAAGAATCTAAGAAACAATAGTTATTGCAGGGGTGGCCAACCCGCGGCTCGCGAGCCGCATGCGGCTCTTTGCCGGGTTTCATGCGGCTCCTTTACGTTCGGCTCGCGAGCCGCATGCGGCTCCTTGCCGGGTTTCATGCGGCTCCTTTACGTTCATATCAACATTTGTGGGTTTATTTGTTTGTTTGTTTTTGTGCGTGTTCGCTTCGCTTGAGTTCAATATGGTATTTTCGTCAAACGCGCATGCGCATGAGGTGAAATCCCGCAAAGGATGAGGGGCAAACCCATTCGGGGCGGGGGGGGATGTGGCTCTTTGCGGTACACAGTAAAGAAATGTGGCTCTTAGTCTCTGACTGGTTGGCCATCCCTGAGTTATTGTATACATTATACTAATAATCACAAAGTTGTTTTTGTTTACAGTGTTCTTCTGTAAGAGTTAGATAGGAACAGAAGTTTCTACACAAGAGGCAGAAGAATCCTCTAAGACAGGGGTCCCCAAACTTTTTCCTGTGAGGGCCACATAACTTTTCCCTTCTCTGATGGGGGGCCGGTGTCAGTTTGTAACAGAAAAAGTGTGACGATCGTAGGGGAGCTTAAAAAATTTATTGTTTTCCAGAAAGCCACATATAACCAAATAACGGTTATTTAATAACCCTTTCCAGGTTCTTTACAGAAAAAAAGTCAGGAAACAAATAATAACACTATTAATGAAATAAATAATAACTAAATAACCCTCTCTGAGTTCTTCACAGAAAAAACAGGAAATAAATAATAACTAAATAACTCTCTCTGGGTTCCTCATAGAAAAAAAAGCCATGGAACATTAACTTTCTGTTGTGCCATGCACAATCTTAACAGATAAAAGTTCAGCTCAGTTGTCAGAGCAGAATCTCTCTGACACATATGAGCAGTCTCTTAAAGTTCTTGTGTTCCTTCCTTATAATCCTTTTGTAGGTTCCAGTAGGCTTGTAGACACCGCTGTCTTTTTTGTTAAAGTTTGCTAGTGCGTCATAGTCTGGAGTAAAATTTGTTGTGGCAATTCTTAGGCGAGATCCGAGGTGTTGGTCCGTTTACCTCGATCTGTGACGGTTTGATGTTGACGTTCATGTGGCTGAACGTCACGTCGCGTACGTCGAGCCAAATTGGCCACTCTCTTTTAAACGCTCGGCACTGTGTCCACCTTGCTTTTCCTTGGGCGACTCATTTTAATGGAAGGATTCCAGGGGAAGGTTTGTGGGTGGCTTTAGCGCAAAACTGCATCTGAAAGCTCAGCGCGCGAATTACAAGAATGCTGTCGTCACAGCCCACGCTCTAAATTCGGGACTGATACAAATAGAGCGCGAGTGCGCCATGTCCGTACTACTGAGTACGTACACGCACTTGTGAGTGTGCACCGAGCTTTCTGACACGGCTTCCGGTAGTAAATGCGCAGGCGAGCGCTTCCCCATCTACTGGGGAAACGCAGTCATTGCAGGCAAAATGACCACAAAAAAAAAGTTTAATAATACAATTTGTTCAGGGTTGGCGGGCCGGATTAAACGGTCCCGTGGGCCGTATCCAACCCGCGGGCCGTAGTTTGGTGACCCCTGCTCTAAGGCCTGAAGAGACAAAGGCAGTCTACCCTTTGATCTCTGGAAAAAAGGGAAATGTGGTATTATAGTATGTTGATACTATGATATTATATAGTGTTTTATTGGAGGTCTTGCATAATGTAGACATGTGGGGGCGCTGTAATGCGGCAGGGGCATTGTACTGCTATGTGACACTCGAGTAGTGGAGGAATAAAGAGTTGCTGAATAAAGAAGTTGCATTAGCGTTCATTTCTACTCCGTATAAACACTACAGGAATAACCTAGGGCGTGGTAATCTTGCCAGGGTGCTGACAACACACCGCTGTAGGTTCACTCAATACATGCCAAATAAACCCGACAAGTTTGGAATCAAGTTTTGGGTCCTAGCTGAAGTTGGAACAAAGTACTGCCTCGGTGTGAAGACATATCTTGGAAAGGATGAGCAGACAGTCAACAGTTTTGGGACATATGTAGTGATGACACATATGTGTCTGACTTCATAAGACCAAGTCGGGTTGTTATGATGCGTCTAGTGTGTTGGTGGAGTGTTGGTGGAGTGCCCAGTGCATGTCACTTCTCACTGTCAACCCTCACCGCTGGCTAGCAGTATGCGAACGGGAGAGCCGAGTGCATAAGTCTCTCCCTGCCAGTACATAGCCTCTCTAACAGCAAGCCCTATGTAGAGCCTCCACGCGGCGACACATGGTAACTGGGTACAACACGGACCCAGGCTAAACTACAAGGGACTCAGAGGAGGTTTGGCCCCTAGACGTGCGGCATGCAGGCCCACCGGTGTGTGGACACGCCCTGGTGCCCACGAACCAGCCCCCAACTATGGGTTAAATAGTACCACTGCCCAGTGGGCTCCTCGGGAGAGGAATGGGCTAAGGGAGTCAACCCCTACAGAAAATCAATTTCCCCTTGGGTTGGTGTCAGGAAGGGCATCCGGCTGTAAAACGTTTTGCTCCAAAAATGTTCTCAGTATAGGCACTCTCAACCACGAGATGGTCATGGACCGACCCCGGTGGAAGAAAGCCATATTGAGAATCCAGTCCAACCCAGCGGCGCCTGGAAAGCGGACTTTAAACCGATGATGATGATGATGATGATGACACATATGGAGCCATACTTTGGGCGTGGCTACAACGTCACCACTGAAAACTTTTTCACAAGCAAAGACCTAGCACTGAAGCTTATGGAAAAGCGGACATCAATATTGGCACCATGCGATGGAACAGGAAAGAGATTCCAAGGTCTTCAAAGATGGCCACTCACGAGTCAGTATTTTTCAGGTCTGGCTCCATCCAGTTGGTCAGATACCAATCAAAGCCCTCTAAATCTGTTGTGCTGCTGTCAACTCTGCACAAAGGTTCTCTGTGCCAGACAGATGGCAAAAAGAAGCCAGAATAAATCCTGTATTACAACAGCAACAAATGCGGAGTTGACATGCTTGACGCAATGTGTCGACAGATGTCTACAAAGGCAGGATGCAGAAGATGGCCACTTGCAGTGTTCTTCAACATTCTAGATATGGCTGGAGTCAATTCATGGATAATCTACCAGCAAGTCACTGGCACAAATAGCTCACGCAGGGAATTCTTATGTCAGCTGTCTACAGATCTGACATTAGCTGAGATGTCAGCCAGGAATCCCGTACCAATGGCAGCGTCAACAGCAACAGGACAATTGACAACTAGAGATTCTAGAGTCAGATAAAAGTAGGATGTAGCCGCAACAGAACTGTAACCGTCTGTGATGTTTGCAAACATGTGGAAAATGTATGGCTAAAATTTACATCGCCTGCAAATATAAGGCTGTCTGATATTAGGGACAAGCACAAACATGCAAGTCTGTGACTGAAATGCTTGTGAAAGAACTTTGTTACACTTTATTACACTTTGTTGCACTTTGTTACATGGATATCTATACTGCGCATGCTATAATGTTCAATTGCGTCGATTGACACATCTAGCTGTTCTAGGTATAAACTGCTGTATCTTGCACACTGAAGGATCAGACAGTACAGCCAAATGCAAAGCGAAGCAGACTTTATTGTGGAGGGAAAGGGGAACGGTGGAGGGCTGGAGCAGCGAACGGGCGAGGTTGCGCACGTCGGGAGTGGGTAACCGGATGGTAAGCCAGGGGAAGGAGCTGGCGGCTGGACTTCTCACTGGCGAGGACTGGACGTGGCTGACGGGTGATCTCCGAGGAGAACAACTGCGGACTGACAAGATAGCACTGGACAGACAGGACAAGGACCGAATCGTAAAGCGACGGGGAGTCAAGCTTACAAGGACCGGTGTGCACTGAGACATCACGAGACAAGCTGACACGAGCTGTAGCGCTGGCCGCACTAATATAGTGCTCCCAATGAGCACGCGACAGGTGAGAATGATCCTGGTGATTGGCGGGGCGTGGCTGGATGACACCGGCGCGTGACACACAACTAATGTAAACAAGTTTTTGTCTTTGTTTTTCTACTAAGCATGCTAAATAAAAAAAGTCCCATTCTTTCAGATTTTTCCTACAAACGCGTATTAAGTACCGTATTTTCCGCACTATTAGGCGCACTTAAAAACGTACATTTTACTCAAAAAAACACAGTGCGCCTTATAATGCAGAGCGCCTTATATATGGATCAATTGATGAATTTGTTGATCCATACTGGTTGTACACAGTGCTCTGCCAAAATGTTTCAGTACGTTTTAGTACGACTAGTAAATTACAAGGTCGCATCGCTTCCCAACATTACGGCAACTGTGGTCAGGGGGCGTCACCGAATAGCTGTTGTACCCGCGAGGCTATTTCATTTCAAAATAGGCTGCTCCGTTAATGTTTCGAGTAAATTTACGGATTGATATGGAAGGGAAACAGGTAAGCAGTACCAATGTGTTAGATCAAACTTTAGTCAGTTCCGATCATTTTATAGGAGATCGTTTGAGAAACGCGGTTGTTTACACTTTGCTGAGGCTCATGGGGGTCTGCGAGCTGAGGCTCATGGGAGTTTGCGGGTGGCTAATGCTATAATAATAGCTGCTATACGCACAAGGCTATTTCATGTCAAAATAGGCTGCTCTGTTAATGTTTCGAGTAAATTTACGGATCGATATGGAAGGGAAACATAGGTAAGCAGTACCAGTGTTAGATCGAACTTTAGTCAGTTCTGATCATTTTATAGGAGATTGTTTGAGAAACGCGATTGTTTACAGAGGGCTCATTGGTTATTGGCTACTGGATGCATACCGCAACCCTAGTCAACCTCAGTTTGTTGCAGTATAGCTTCTATTTTATGCGCCTTTTAATCCGGTGCGCCCTATATATGAAATAATTTCTAAAATAAAAAATTCAATGAGGGTGCGCCTTATAATCCAGTGCGCCTTTTGGTGCGGAAAATACGGTAGTCATGACACAAAGTTGTGATGCGCGTCAATTGACGCGTCCAGCTGTTCTAGTTAAAGACAACCACTATAGGTTGCCACCCAAAATGACCAAAAAGTGCCCTGAAATTCCATAATTTCCTTTACAATACTAATAAATAGAACACAATAATAAAGATTCTTCTGTTGCTTGCCAGATATTTTCTCACAAATCTAACATCCTTTTTATCATTAAGCTTATGTATCCCCAGTGTTATGGAAGGTTCTGGGAGTTCCCAGCGTTAAACAAGGATACAGGAGTGTGGAGCACACAAAGAGTTTGTGGCGTGTCAAATGGTTAATGTTAGCGAGGGAGATCTCTGGTTATATTTGAGAGGACACCACTTCAAATGGTCTGGTGGCCACCATGCCTCCTCCTCCTACCAATGAGGTAGGCAACCAGCACGATGAGGACCAAGCCAGCCAGGGCCGTCCCGACGATGATGGCGATCAGCATGTCATATTCATCCAGCTGGCAGTGCTCAGCTGTGCCAAACTTTTTCTGGGTGAGGCCGAAGGGCTGCACCTGCAACTGGAAGGTGTTGATGGACAAGGCCTGGACCACATCGAGAGTCTGCTCCTTGTGGCACATATACGAGACTCCCAGGGTTCCCCGAAGTCCAGGCTGTTGTAATGTGCTAAATAGGGTTCTTTCATGTCTGGCCAATCTGCTGACAGAGAAATTTCACTCAAGTGGTACTTATTGGACGTAGAGTTGAGCGTGAAGAAAAAGGCCAGGTTGGTTTCATTGGCGTCCGTCAAAAGTCGCAGCATTGTGCTGTCTGTGTCACATGATCCGGAAGCTTTTGTGGTGTTGGGCTCAAGGTTGACGACATGCACTGTCTGGTATGAGGAGGTGGAGTTGAAGCTGATGTTAAGCTGAAGGCCCATGTACGCCAGCAAGCAGACACTGCTATTGGTGCCGACCACCCGGTAGTGCCCTGTCACCGGTCTACCAGGCTCTTTGTGCGGCGCCTTGGTGCTGGATGGTGCCACGGTAGCCAAACCCTGGTGCACGGCTATAGCGGCTATAATAGGATGCAGGGTAAATGTCAGCCACCGTGTCTGCACACCACCAGTGGTCGTCATGTTTGTTTCCCAGTTGGTGTTGGTGAGCGTGTGATCAAAAAAGAGCTCCACAACTTCAGCTAACAGAGTTAGTATGCTAACTATCTGGATGCAAACGTCAGCATCAAAAGAAGCCCGGAAAAACGAGTAAAAGCTCTGGGCACTGACAAAAACAAATGGTCAAAGCGCTGCCGTTGCGCTCCAAAATCCAGTTAAATGACCAAAGCTGTTGCGTTAGCATGTGTCGACGGCGAAATTTGCGCTGCTTGATTTGGACTTCCATTTAAAGTAGCATGGCCAAAGACTCCCAGCGGGACAAGACAGCATTGCTGGTGTCCAAATTCACGCAGCCTTTGACAACCAGCCCTCGAATCTGGCCTGGTCTCTATGGAGTAAGGCCGTGAGGTTTTTTTTTCCCCCAAACATTTATTCAACACAAACACATTAGGTATAACATCTCTTTGTACATATCAACAACTACAGACAGACAAAAAGCAAAGCATACATGATACCAGGGAGAAAAAATATTACACACATTACAGGGCAACTCCATATTATATACAAGGAGTATACAGCCAGAGCAAACATCTTACAGAGAAAGCCTTTCACTAAATGAAGTCAGTTTTACAGCATTCTTGGTGTTAATAACTTTCAACGAAATGTTGCTGGATTTCAGAACATTCTTCCAATGAAGAATGTTTGGTTTGGTTTTAAAGAAGCAGCATTTGTGTATACTGTATATTGTTTGGCCAACAAAATATTGTAACAAAGAATAACCTTTTTGAACAAACGCATTGTTAAAAGTCAAGCCAAAACCTTTGTACAGACTCATACCAAAAGAAAACATGAGCAACATCTTCAATTTCACTTTCACAGAAAAACACAGTTCCCTTGTGGTGAATTGTCTTTGGTGCTCACCTTGTCCTCGGGAAAACGCGGAGGCAGGTGGCTGGCTCGGGGAAGGAAAATTTCAGTGACACACGGTTGATTGGTGAGGTATATTTTTGCTGGGCCCCTGTCTCTGTATGTTTCCCTCACAAGGCCGGGGTCATGCACCGGGTCAAGCATAGGCTATTCATGCTCGATAGGGAGGTTTAGTTTCAGTAATGTGTAGGTATGACACAGAATATAGAATGGCCAGTTGTTCGTGACCAGAAAATAACGAGAAGATGGCCTTGTAAGGACGGCAGAACGAACAAGCGAACTGAGGCTCAAACCGCAGCTGTTCGGCAAAGCGATGAGATCATGAGTCTCGCCAGGTATAAAGCCTGGGGACTGGAAGACCTCTGGGGGCCACTCAACCATTTTTCTTTGGGTGTGAGGCACTTCATTCTGACATCGGTTGAATAAAATCTTTTCCCAATCAGCCGTGTGTCACTGAAGTTTTCCTTCTCTGAGCCAGCCACCTTCCACCAAGTGTTTTTGGAGATCAGCCGAGCAACGAAGACAATTCACCACATTGGGAAAAGACTTTATTGAACCGATGTCAGAATGAAGTGTCTCACGCCCAGGAAAAATTGCTGCGTGTGCACCCGAGTCTTTGCTGTTTGGGGTGGCAGCTGCACTGACTACGACTTGAAGGCCCTGCAGCGCATAGTGAAAATGGCTGGTAAGACTATTGGTGCTTCTCTCCCCTCCTTGAAGGACATTTACACCTCCCATCTCACCCGCAAGGCGACCAAGATTGTGAGTGATGTGAGTCACCTCGCTCACTCTTTGTTTGATCTTCTGCCCTCTGGGAGGCGGTACAGGAGCCTGCGCTCCCGCACCACCAGACTCTCCAACAGCTTCATACTCCAGGCTGTTAGGATCCTGAACTCGCTCCTCCTTTCTGCGTAGCGTCCTGTTCTTTGCGCTATGCTTACTGTCTGCTGTATGCACACTGGCTCAGTTTTGCTCCTCTTATTTATTGGGTTATTGGTTTATTATTTATTCATCGCTCATTTTATTTATTTATTATTTTTTTATTTATTATTTATTGTTTGTGCCTTCTTGTTTTTATTTTGTGTCGTCTACTTGTATGTCTCGTCACCGTGGGATAGAGGAAATGGAATTTCGGTTTCTTTGTGTGTCTTGACATATGGAGGGATTGACAATAAAGCTGACTTGGACTTTGACTTTGACTTTCTGTCGGCCTCCTTTTATACCGATGGCTGCTGGTTGATACATAGCTCACTAGTCTGTCCGGCAAACCTTCTATAGTCTTTTCATGAGTTTTCATGAGTACCGTTTTTTTCCGTGTATAATGCGCCCCCATGTATAATACGCACCCTAAAAATGGCATGTTGATGCTGGAAAAAAGCCTGTACCCATGTATAATACGCACCCAATTTTTTATTTTATTTTATTTATTTTTTTTAAGTCCCAATGATCGTCACACACGCAGGGAGGCAATGGGTCCCATTTTTATAGTCTTTGGTATGGTCTTAACTAGGCTGGATGTATTTTTTTTGTTGACGTTGATTTCTCCGACTGCCCTTAAAGGCACCACCGCGATCAGATGAAAAGAGAGGAAAGTGACGTGCGGACATGTGAAAAAGGCGGCTCTGTATGGGAGAGACGTTGAAGAGGAATAAAAACACCCTTGGAAACCAAAACTTGCCCCTCGTCGTGACTCGGAGCCGCAACAAATGTTTCGGATTTGTGTAGGGTACATTGTGACAGCAAACGAGCAGGTGATCGAGCAAGCGTCTGATACGAGAGCATTGCGTTCGTATGGAGCGTGTTTGAAGTGAACAGCAGAGACGAAAGGAACAAGGCAAAGTGTTGTGAAATAAAATATTACCTGTAATACGCATTTTGTTATTTGCTGATTGTATTAAACTATCACATTCATTGTCAGTCAAGAAGAGAAGAGGACTATTATCCCTTCTTTGACGAAATGACCAGATCACAGTACAAACACACTATTGTTCTTTCGGTATTTATTCAACCCACATTCTTTCACAACATGACAAGAAGAGAACAATACATAAATCAATACTCGTACCAGTACCATGATTTTCTTAAAAAAATAAAATAAAATAAAAAATAAAATGTTTTAATTAAAAAAAATTTGTACCCCAGATTTTAGGACAATAAATTAGTTACATTTTGCGTATTATACACGGAAAAAAAAGGTATATGTGTCTTCTGGCGCCAGTAAGTCTTCATTCCCGGAACCAAAGCCGACGTATGTACCAGACACTGCTATCTCGTAGCCTTGGCCAGTGTCTGGCCTTTTATGTAAACAAGCCCTCAACAATAGACCTGAACTCTCTCCCCCCTTCTGCGTAGCGTCCTGTACTTTTGCGCTATATTCTGACTGTCTGCTGTGTGCACACTTGCTCCGTTTTGCTCCTCTTATTTATTGTGTTATTTGTTTATTTATTATTTATTCATCACTCTTATTATTCATTGTTTGTGCCTTCTTGTTTTTATTTTGTGTTGTTTACTTGTATGTGTATCGTGTACTATGTCTTGTCACCGTGGGATAGTGGAAACGTAATTTCGATTTCTTTGTGTGTCTTGGCATGTGAAGAGATTGACAATAAAGCAGACTTTGACTTTGACTTTGACTTCATAGCATAAGAGCAGAACGTATAACGATGAAAATATACTACAACACTAAATTGCAGTATTTTTTTTCTTCTTCTTTGCTTTTAAGTGTTAAAATCTTACTGAATTGTGTACCGTATTTTCCGGACTATAAGGCGCACCTTCAATGAATGGCCCATTTGAAAACTTTGTCCTTATATAAGGCGCACCGGACTATAAGGCGCACCATTAATGCATCATGTCAGATTTTTCAACCAAATCAAATCATTCTCCATTTTATCTTTTTTATCTCAACTTCAGACGCAACAAGTTACTTTATAATCACAAAATAATGATCCATAGTCTTCTTGATTCATGATTCATAGTCTTCAGCGGGCCACTTATGATTGATTTCATGACACAATGCTTCGGGCCAGAAGCGGGAATTTGGTCCATATATAAGGCGCACCGGACTATAAGGCGCACTGTCGGCTTTTGAGAAAACTTTAGGATTTTAGGTGCGCCTTATAGTCCGGAAAATACGGTACTTGTTTCTCTAATCCTGAATTTTAGAAATTCCCATTTATTAATAGGACCAATAATTGTGTTATCGTGTTCTATTTCAGCAATCCGATTTGTTATCTGTCACGGAGTGAGTGGAGCTGAGCGACCAAATGCAGCTTGGACCACGGTTTATTGAGGGAAAAGGGAGTTCAAAGTCAAAGTCAAAGTTTGCTTTATTGTCAATCTCTTCACATGCCAAGACACACAAAGAAATCGAAATTACGTTTCCTCTATCCCACGGTGACGAGACATAGTACACGATATACATACAAGTAAACAACGCAAAATAAAAACAAGAAGGCACAAACAATGAACAATGAATAATAAGAGTGATGAATAAATAATAAATAAGCAAAAAACACAGTAAATAAGAGGAGCAAAACGGAGCAAGCGCAAAAGTACAGGACGCCACGCAGAAGGGGGGAGAGAGTTCAGGACCCCAACAGCCTGGAGATCACAAACTCTGCCAGTGGCCAGCAGTGCTTGCATCCCACTACAGAGTCCCGGCACCATTCGTCACGGATGTAGACGCACATTCCACCTCCTCGCGATGTTCCCCCTCGTACAATGGCCCGGTCCGCCCGATAGCACGCTAGCCGCTCCAGATGTATAGCAGAGTCCAGAATGTTGACGGTCAACCAAGTCCCAGTGAACACGAGCACACAGCAGTTACGCACTGTCCGGTTCGTAGATCTCAGCAGGCGAATGTGAACCATGTTGTTGTCCAGCGATCGAATATTCGCCAGAAGAATGGAATGCACGAGCTGGGTTGGCCGCCAGCCTGGCCCGGACGCCCCCGCGCTCGCCCCTCTTCAGCCTCCTTGCACACCGCTTCCGACGCTTCCCAACCGGGGGAGGAATAGCAGGCGAGTCCGGCGACGCTTCAGGACGGAGCAGTCCGAGCTCCTTTAATGTCCCCGCTTCAAAGTCCAGAACGCCACAAAACTCGCTTTCGCCGTTGTTGAGCAGAACCAGCCTGCTGTACTTGTAGCACGACTCAGTACGACGAGACGAACACATAAAACTGTTGGACAAACACACATTAAACGACAAAACACCGTTCGGGCGGGACAGAGAGAGGCCGCTGCGTGTGCACGCGCCGCCATCTTGTCTCTGATACGGGAGGGAAGGGAACAGGGACGTGCGGTCAGAGGAGGCACGGCCTCACCCTGCCATCATGAAAAGGGGAAAAAACTAATTCAATTGTTTTTATTATAAAGTCAATTTCCTTTTAATTTCAGTAGTTTTGTATCATTTTGAACCAAAATTGCTGAATTTTTATAGTTATGTTAAAACCGAAGACGAGTCGCTCGGAGGAGGCAACTTCCTGCCTTGCCTCCTCTGAATCACACGGCTGCCTATGCTTACAGGCTATGCAGTTAGACAGAACTGCTGTCTGTCTCTATGTCGCTGTTTAAGTGTTCGAACACTGTGGCTATATTAACTACCCTGCGAGTATTTTAACGTCTAATAGACGTTTATTAGACGTCTATATGCTACCCAGACGTCTCGGCTAAAACACGTCTAAAAATGGTCTAAATGTGTAATAAATATAGACACAGTGGACCAACACCAGCAGCTGACATGGCTCCCCAAACCATTGCTGACTGTGGGAACTTCACACTGGATTTCAAGCAACTTGGATTTTGCTCCTCTCCAGCCTTTCTCCAAACTCTGGCGCCTTGACTTCCAAATAAAATACAAAACTTGCGTTCGTCTGAAAAGAGGACTTTGGACCACTCTGCAACTGTCTAGTGCTTCTTTTCCATAGCCCAAGTCAGACGCTTCAGAAGTGGCTTGACCATGGGAATACGGCTATTGTATCCCATTTCCCGGACACGTCTGTGAACAGTGGCTTTTGATACATGGACTCCAGCTTCAGTCCACTGTCTTTGAAGCTCCCCCAAATTCTGGAAGCAACTCTTCTTCACAATGCTGTTAAGGCTGCGGTCATCTCTCATGGTTGTGCAGCGTTTCCTGCCACATTTCCCCCTTCCAACAGACTTTTTGTGGATGTGCTTTGAAACTGCACTCTGTGAACAGCTTGATCTTTGAGAAATTTCTTTTTGTTTCTTACCCTCCTGATGGAGGGTGTCAATGATGGTCCTCTGGACAGCAGTCAGATCAGCAGTCTTCCCCATGTTTGTGATTTAGTTTACTGAACCAAGCTGAGTGTTTTTCAAGGCTCAGGAAACCCTTGCAGGTGTTTTGAGTTAATTAGACGATTCAAGTGATTAGTTGAACACCCTACGAGTATACTTTTTCATTATATTCTTATATTTTGAGATATGATATTTGAGTTTTCTTAAGCTGTATGCCATAATCACCAATATTAAAATAATAAATAAATAATAGTAATAATTTCAGTTGATTTGTAATGAATCCAGAGTGTATGATTTTTGTTTTTTTAAGTGTATGACAGAAAATAAAGAACTTTATCACAAGATTCAAATTTTCTGAGACAGTCCTGTATAAGGTATCATCTATAAAGGGGGAGATGTTAGAGGCAGTGGTAAACCCCCCACCCCCACATACAATGGTATACCCCAGCGGCACTGCTGTGTTGTGTTACGTCATGACGCACGAGCGTCGGTTCAATACAGTCACACACTTGAGCACTCGCTGTTGTCTTCTGTCTCATTATTATCTATACATTTACAAACAAACATATGTAAGGAGACCAGGTAGTTTTTTCCACGCATCACCATCGCTGTTGATCTGTGATCTGTGCCCATCTCACAGCCGATGTGAAAAAACAAGTGAAGCAAATGAACGCCGAGCTTGCTAACATGCTAACTTGTCTGCTGGCACTGTTGTTCAAGCTTTCGTAAAAGCCGGCATGATACCCGAGGAGCCACACGGCACCGAAAGTGACTCTGATAGTGAAGAAAGTGAACCTGGCATGTCAGTTGGAGATTTAGTGATGCTGTTCAATTCGGAAACAGAGGATGAGGACTTCGATGGGTTTAATATATGACCATTACCGGTAATAAAAATGTGAATACCAAACTCAGCTTTGCTCCCGCTTCATTTTTAAATACGCACACTTGTATGCGTGTGTGTGTTGTTGTTGTAGTTGTTGCCATGAGAATGTTTACGGGGGAAGAGTGGCCGTGGATTTGCGGTGTGTGTGTGTGTGTGAACAAGTTCAAGACTTCCTGGTAACATCCTCGCTCGAAACACTGGCATCTCCTGGATTACATCATTGTCCGCCAAGCTGACAGGAAGGAGGTGCAAGTCACCAGAGCCATGCGTGGAGCTGACTGCTGGACAGATCACCGTCTAATCAGAGCCAAACTCACCCTGGAACTCAACTGTGACGCACTGAAGTCCACGCACTCAGTCAACCTGCTCAGGGAACAGATTGCTCTACAACTGTCTAAGATCCCTGAAACACCAACTGATGTCAACATCAATGCTACCTGGAGCACCCTCCGCACTGCCATTCACCAGGCGGCAGTAAAATCCATAGGGTACACCAGACGGAGACACCAAGACTGGTTCGACAACAGTGCACCTGGTATTCACAACCTACTTCAGGCAAAACACAAGGCCCTTGCAGCTCACCTCTCCAACCCCAATCCAGCTCGCTGAAAGCCAGCTACAACGACATCCGGGCTGAAACCCAGCGCACCCTCAGAGCCATGAAGAATGATTGCTGGGTCAAGAAAGCCAGCGAGATACAGCATCACGCGGATACTAACAACTCCCATGCTTTCTACGATGCCATCAAGTCTATCTATGGCCCACAGAGAAAGAACACAAGCCCCGGTCAGATCAGCAGATGGTACCATTCTGTACAAGGACAAACAGATCCTTGACAGATGGGCTGAGCATTTCAACACCCTGCTGAACACCTCATACTCAACCCGCATGGACACACTTGCCGACCTCCTCTGCCTGCCACCCATCATTGATCTAGACTCCCCCCCCCTGCTTCGCCGAGGTACGGAAAGCCATCGCCAGCCTGAAAAATAAACAAGAGCCTGGGCTTTGATGGAATCCCGGCAGAAATTCTGAAGCATGGCGGATACCTCCTCACCTGCAGACTACACCAGCTGATCACCATCATCTGGTCATCTGAAGTCATTCCGCAAGATTGGAAGGATGCCAACATCATAACAATCTTTAAGCGCAAAGGTGACAAAGCAGACTGTGGGAACAGCAGAGGCATTTCCCTCTTATCAGCGGCCGGGAAGGTGCTAGCACGGATTATGCTACTCCGCCTAGCATCCCATGTCAGTGAAAACATCCTGCCTGAATCCCAGTGCGGCTTCAGGCGTGAGTGAGGCACTGTTGACATGATATTTGTTGCTAGACAGGTACAGGAGAACACAGCAAAGACCTGTACCTAGCTTTCATTGATCTGTCCAAGGCCTTTGACACAGTCAACCGGGAACTGTTGTGGGAAGTGCTGGGGAAGCTTGGGGTTCCACCCAAGTTCAGAAACCTCCTGCGACAGTTCCACGACGGGATGCAAGCCTGTGTGAGCATTGCTGGCCAACAATCCGCATTCTTCAGTGTGGATGTGGGGATCAAGCAAGGGTGTGTTCTAGCACCAACCATTTTCAACATTTTCCTCTCTACCATCACCCTCCTCTCTCATAAACTCCTTGACCCCTCCGATGGGGTACAGATACAGTACAGATTGGATGGCAACCTATTCAATATTCGGCGCCTCCAAGCCTTCACCAAAACCACCACCCAACACATCCTGGAGCTACAATATGCAGACGACTGTGCTCTCCTCGCTCACTCACCACAGTCCCTACAGCGTGCGCTAAATGTGGTCGCCTCCTTGTACGGCGCCATTGGTCTTCAAATTACCGTGTTTTCCCATGCATAATGCGCAAAATTTAACTAATTTATTGTCCTAAAATCTGGGGTGCGCATTATGCATGGATACAACAATTTTTGAAGAAAATCTCCCTCGAAATAAAACTTGAAATCACACCTTTCTTCTTGTTTGTTGTCAATCGCGCATCGCATTCAGCCATCCTGCCCAACACACTTAGTCAGTAAAATTCATAATTGACGACACATCGTTTGATGCGATGGTGCAATCCTTGATGGTGTGTTATTGTCAAATATTGTTTGTTTTTTAATCCCCATCGCAAACCGGATATCATACGGAGGCCGCCATTACAGATGCGCAGAACGGATGCGCAAGACACGTCAGCTATATAAAGAGCGAGAGTTCAGTTCTAAACCTAAATGCGTATTACAGGTAATATTTTATTTCACAACACTTTGCCTTGTTCCTTTCTTCTCTGCTGTTCACTTCAAACACGCTCCATACGAACACAATGCTCTCGTATCAGACGCTTGCTCGATCACCTGCTCGTTTGCTGTCACAATGTACCCTACACAAATCCGAAAAATTTCTTCGCTATCGAGTTTGCTAGCGCACGCGCAGTGATACTGACCGGCAGAATAACATCCGGTTGTTCCCAAAGATGATCTTTTTTCTGAAATAATTTTACGTTTACGGACTTAAGTAAGAGTCAAAATTTGGGTGCGTATTATACATGGGTACATGCTTTTTTCCAGCATCGACATGCCATTTGTAGGGTGCGTATTATGCACGGAAAAACACGGTAATATCAAGGAAACACAGATAGTTGTGCAAGAGTCCACCCCCCAAACCTGTGCGCCCACCCTCACCCTCGATGGTCATCCCCTTGCCATCGTCCCACACTTCACCTACCTAGGCAGTATTCTGTCCCCCTCCTGCAACATCGACGACGACATTCAGGTCCGCATCGGTGTGGCCTCCGCTGCCTTTGGCAGGCTTAGCTCCAGGGTCTTCCAGAATAGGAGTCTCACTATCTCCACCAAAGCAGCTGTGTATAAGGCAGTATGTCTGTCGACACTGCTATATGGCTCGGAAACCTGGACACCCTACTAGAGGCACATTCGTACCCTAGAGGCCTTCCACATCCGCTGCCTGCAAAGGATCCTGGGTGTGTCTTGGGAAGACAGGGTGCTCTATGTTGAGCTCTTCGACCGGACCCACACACTCAGCATTGCCCTGCTCCTTGCGCAGAAACATCTACGTTGGGAGTGTATTGCCGTATCTGTAGCAACTCGCTTGTGTGTTTCATTCTAATAGTAAAAGATATCTTTTTAAATTGTGATGGGGAAAAAAGCACATCAAAACAGCGCACTAGTCCAAAAGGCCCTACTGGTTCTCGAAGTGGTTCGAACGGTGCACGGCGGCGACTGGGGGAACAGAACTGCACTCTGGCGGAAACTCGGGGATACAGAACCGCACTCGGGCGGAAACTCGGGGATACAGAACCGCACTTCGGGCGGAAACTCGGGGATACAGAACCGCACTCGGGCGGAAACTCGTAAAGTCAGGACCGCGATCAGCGGCAGTGGAGTCCGATCACGCTGGAACCTGCTCGGACGATGGACGAGGATCGGGCGTCGCTGGAGCGAAGTCCGATGGCGCCGGAACCTTCTCGGACGATGGACGTGGATCGGGCGTCGCTGGAGCGAAGTCCGATGGCGCCGGAACCTTCTCGGACGATAGACGTGGATCGGGCGTCGCTGGAGCGAAGTCCGATGGCGCCGGAACCGTCACGGACGATGGAGGTTGATCGGGCGTCGCGGACGGGAGCTGATGGCGGAGGGTCCAAGCGCTGGTCGCTGTGTTGGTCGGAGCATTCTGTCAGGCTTCGGGGTGGAGGAATGGAGCGAGGGCGACCAAATGCAGCTTGGACCAGGGTTTATTGCAGAAAACTCAAAGGACAAACCCGGCAAACTGACGTGACTAAACAAAACCAAAAGGACTGACCGCCAAAGCGTGAAACAAAAGACAGGAACAAAACAAACCGCGTGACAGTGAGACATGCATTGTCCACACATCTCGTGCAATGCTCCGACGGCGAGTGACACGCAAACAGAACTTAAATAAGACACAGGTAACGAGAGGCAGGTGCGTGTGATTACACTAAACAAGGGCACACAGGAAGGGAGGGGCAAGCACACAGACACAGAACTGGGGACGAGACATGACAAGTTCCATATTGAAGATTGCAATTAGATAGAGAGATAATGTGATGACTAACTTTATGTATTGTAGTAGCAATGCTCCAAAATGTATTGGTTGTTTTTCTGTTTCCCCAGATGCTCAACCTTGGACGACACTACAGATATCTTCTAGGCCTAATCTAATCTAACCTAGCCTGAGGGGTTTATCGTAATCTTGCAAGATCGAAGATTGAGCTGGACACCCCTGCACTGTAGTTGATTCCTGTCTATTCCAGACTAGATCTGACCTTGACTCATACATGCTGTGCCCATGTTACAGGATTAAGATGCTGTGTCCATGTTACAGGATTAATACACATCTCTCACACCCATATTCATAGCTTTCTCCTTAAGAGAAAAACCAGAGCAAATTTCACGGCCATTCCAGTAAAATAAAATAGTAAGTAATCATGTGTCATATGTTTAAAGTAAAGTGCATCATCAAAGACTCCTATCATCCCAACCACAGACTGTTTACTCTTCTTCCTTCTAGGAAGTGATACCGGACTCTTTGGGTCAAGACGAGTAAACTGAGGAAAAGCTTTTTCCCCTTTGCCGTCATCACCCTGAACTCCGCAGCACAACACGCCTGTCATCCCCCTGAACTCGTATCATTCTGAACCCTGCAGCACAACAACCCCACCACAACAACACCTGTATTACCTGCATATACTGTCCGTATCTGCATATAATTGCTGCATTCCTATCCAATATATTTATTCATCACTCTTACTCCACTTGTACATATCTGTTCATATCTGGTTATACTGACACTATGTAGCATATTTATAACCCTATATTTATATTGTAAACACTTAGCTAGTCGTATCAGTACTCGTCCCTCATGTATATTATCCCGCATAGTATAACTCAACTCATATTTACCTGATTGCACTGTACCTACTGCTCAGTATTACTTTTTACTCTGCACTTTACTGCTTTTTGCACTTCTGGTTGGATGTCAAAGTTCTTTTCGCTGTACTGTAATTGTGCTGTACACTGACAATAAATTTGAATCTAATCTAATCTAATCTAATTTGGTACGAACCTTTTGCGGTCTTTGTCATTTTTTCCTTCCTCTTGCGGGCAGCCTCTATGTTCCGTGTGTTTGCAAATTGCAAGTAGCATTCTCTGTGGTAACCTGCATTAGCTAGCACATCTGGAATCGGGCTGTTAACTGGAATGTTTTAACAGCAAATTGTGCTATTGGACTCTCTGGGACATCTAAATTAGCCCACTGCAATGTACAATTAATAAATTTGACCCAACTTGTCTCTGAAAATGGAATTATTTTAGTGGACTCTTTACATGAATGGCACACATGCATGCAGCACCCCATCTTCAATCTTTCCCACTGTAAATACCTAAATAAATAAATAAATAAATACATAAGTAAATACGCCACCTAGTAACATTACAAGCACTAACGTTAATATCTCGTTAACGTTAGCCATCTAGGTTAATTGCAAGCAAGCTGGGTAACGTCAGTATGGCTGAATACAGTTTGCGAAATACAAGAGGAAATATGCCAGGGTTCAACTATCTTAGTAAAATTTAATGAAAATACTACACAAGTTGGATCATAGTCTTGAAAGTTTTATTAGAATTGTATTTACTGTATTCCGATGCGATGCAGACAGCATGCAGTTCCATCTTGTTTACATTTTGGGGGGGTCCTTAATCCCCGTATGCGAATTGTCATTGGTTTATCACCTAGAGGTGTCCAACGATATCATGAGAAAACATTTCATTAAAATGTAAGATTGTGAAAAAGGATGACCAAAAATTAGCTCCCAACAATTCAAACGGATCAATATGCTTGTTAAACACAAATCCAAACAACTTCTGTACATTATTTATACAATTTACAGCTGGTTGAGACTTTAAAATTTCGAAATATGATCATATTTGATGTTTTTAATTTAGACGTCTATTTTAGGTCTATACAGAGACCAATTCTAGACATCTAAATTAGATCTATACATAGACCAGACGTCAAATAGACGTCTATGGCTGACAGGATAATTTCTGTAGTTAAGCTGATGTATATATACATACAAACACTAGATATGATAATATCTAGGTTTTTTTGTCATCTGTCTGTAACGTCGTGTTTCTTTAGATCAGGGGTGGCCAACCAGTCAGAGACTAAGAGCCACATTTTTTACTGTCATCGCAAAGAGCCACACCATACACATGAGCACACATGAACACCCCCCCACACACACACACACACAAACACGCACACGCACACGCACACACACACACACACACACACACACACACACACACACACACACACACACACACACACACACACACCCCTCTGCTCAGCCAAATTTATTGTGTGACATTATTATGTCACGCACCAACATGATAATGACAAATTGACTCCTACAGTACTAAAACCACAGACCAAAGACCACATTTTCAACAATGAACATTGTGTGCATTGTCTCACACAGACAAACTCTCAGTTCAACAAATTCCACAAACAAAAACACAAGTTTTTTCACTTACTATGTGTGGCGGGACAGACCATTCGTTTTAGTTTGTCGTTTTCAGGAGACAAGATTTCAATAACGTCACTGAGGCATATTTTAACGAACTCCACTTCATTGTATGGCTTTTTAGCCCGTGCAATGTTCCAAGCCAGTTGAAACAATGCAAGTGTGACAGTCTCTGAGTGCTTCGTAATTTTTTTGAAAAACTGTACCTATTTTTCTGCCTGACTTTTCAAAGTCTCCAAACTTGTGCTTGCGAAATTCAGTCCCTTTTGCAAAGTCCTTATCGATATTGGCATGAAGTGAGCTGAAGTGGCGCTGACCATTTGAAGCTTTTAAATGCGCCAATGACGTCCGACATATCAGGCAGAATGGCTTGCCATAGCATTCAACAAAAAACAACTTTAACTCTGTTAAAAACGTCCTGTGTTCATCGTCATATATTCGATTAGCTGTGCATTTTTTCCTTGCCATTTTGGCAAGCGTCTTGTCAGCTTTTCTGGACCTAATGGGCCCCCGTAGTCACAGTCGCCATTCATTAAAAAGCCAGCAAAACCAATCGCTCTGTTTGTCCCTCCTCTTTTGCAGGATTTCACCTCACGCGCATGCACGTTTGACCAAAATACCATATTGAACTCAAGCGAAGCAAATACGCACGAAAAATAAACACAAATGTTGATATGAACGTAAAAGAGCCGCATGAAACCAGCCAAAGAGCCGCATGCGGCTCGCGAGCCGCGGGTTGGCCACCGCTGCTTTAGATGAACAAAACGGCTTTGAAAAGAGACCCAACGGAGGCAACGAAAAAAGTTCTCCAGCCTTATGGCAGGGAGCGCTAGTGATCTCCAGTTCAAATTTACAGTGAACAACTGAGGAGCAACACCATTGTACCACAGCGACTCATCTGCAAACTCAACAAGCTGGGCCTCAGTACCTACCTCTGCAACTGGCTACTGGACTTCCTCTGTCAGAGGCCTCAGGTGGTACGTGTTGGCGGCAAAATCTCCGCCAGCATCACGCTGAGCACGGGGGCACCCCAAGGCTGCGTGCTCAGTCCGCTGCTCTTCACCCTGCTGACGCATGACTGCACTGCAACTTACGGTAGCAACCGCGTGCTGAAATATGCCGACGACACGACTCTGGTGGGTCTCATCACCGGGGGCGACGAGACTCAGTACAGGTCGGAGGTCGACCTTCTGGCCACGTGGTGCAGGGACAACAACCTCCTGCTGAACGTCAACAAGACCAAGGAGATTGTTGTTGACTTCCGGAAGGGTCACACCCAACACCTGTCACTGACCATCGACGGTGCTGTGGTGGAGAGAGTGGGCAGCACCAGATTCCTGGGGGTGCACATCAGTGAGGATCTCTCCTGGTCCACCAACACCGCATCGCTGGCGAAGAAAGCTCAGCGCCGCCTGTACTTCCTGCGGAAACTCAGGCGAGCAAGTGCTCCTCCGGCCGTCATGACTACATTCTACCGTGGCACCATTGAGAGCGTCCTCTCCAGTTGTATCGCTGTTTGGGGTGGTAGCTGCACTGAATACAACATGAAGGCCCTGCAGCGCATAGTGAACACGGCTGGTAAGATTATTGGTGCTTCACTCCCCTCCCTGAAGGACATTTACACCTCCCATCTCACCCGCAAGGCGACCACGATTGTGAGTGATGTGAGTCACCCCGCTCACTCTTTGTTTGATCTTCTGCCCTCTGGGAAGAGGTACAGGAGCCTGCGCTCCCGCACCACCAGACTCAACAACAGCTTCATACTCCAGGCTGTTAGGATCCTGAACTCTCTCCCCCGTCCACCCTCGGCTGCATAACGTCCTGTACTTTTGCGCTATATTCTGACTGTCTGCTGTATGCACACTTGCTCCATTTCTGCTCCTCTTATTATTTATTCATCACTCTTATTTATTCATTGTTTGTGCCTTCTTGTTTTTATTTTTTTGTGTTGTTTACTTGTATGTATATTGTGTACTATGTCTTGTCACCGTGGGATAGTGGGAACGTAATTTCGATTTCTTTGTGTGTCTTGGCATGTGAGAAATTGACAATAAAGCAGACTTAGACTTAGAGACAACTTCCAAGTTCAGTGATCACCTTTGATAAACTTTTCATCATTGCCTTATTTTGAGAGTCATTACTGTATCCATATACATTCAACAAAATCAAAAACTTTCTGCCACTGCTGCCAACCAGTGTACTTCTGCGTCAGTCCGATGTGTGATGACTTCACCAGGAATGTTGTTGAAACAAATAGCCACTCCTGCAGACCCAGACCATCGTGTCAGACCGAGGTCCACAATTCGCTTCCACCTTCTGGGCGGAGTTCTGCCGACTCCTCGGCGTTACGGCCAGCCTCTCCTCTGGGTTTCACCCTCAGTCCAATGGTCAAGTGGAGCGCCTGAACCAGGAACTGGTCCGATGCATGGCCGCCGGGGACCAGCGCGGGTGGGTCCAACAGCTTCCCTGGGTAGAGTATGCTCACAATTCCCTCCCCAGCTCAGCCACGGGACTTTCGCCTTTCCACTGCGTTTTCGGGTACCAGCCACCCTTGTTCTGCCACCAGGAGCGCGGTGCAGCGTGCCCGTCGGCCCAGGCTTGTGTCCGCCGTTGTCATCGTGCCTGGGCGAGGGCCCGGATCACTCTTCTCCGCTCTGTTTCAGGCTACGCCCGCCAGGCGAACAAGCGCCGGACGCCGGCTCCGGAGTACAGAGTGGGGCAGCGTGTGTGGCTCTCGACACGGGATTTGCCGCTGCGAGCGGGATCCCGCAAGCTGGCGCCCCCCGCTTTGTTGGACCGTTCCCTATTCAGAAGGTGATTGGCCCGTCCGCCGTCCGTCTTCTCCTTCCAGAGTCCATGAAGGTTCACCCCACGTTCCACGTGTCCCGTGTGCGGGGGCCCATCTTTGAGAGTGCGTTGGCGCCGCCGCCCGTTCCGCCGCCGCCGCCCCAGCTCGTCGATGGGGGTCCGGCTTACGCCGTCCGCTCCTTGCTCCGATCGCGGCGGCGCGGTCGTGGCCTCCAATACCTTGTGGATTGGGAGGGTTATGACGACGCGCACCGCACCTGGGTTCCGAGCCGCTGGATACTCGACCGTTCGCTCATCATGGAGTTCCATCGCTGTCATCCGGACCAACCGGGTCCTCGGCGCGGGCGCCCGAGGAGGGACGAGGGGACCAGGGGTGAGGGTCCGGCACCGGGGTCTTCTGCTCCCGCGTCCATCGATCCTGCGTCCGGCGAGGAGTCGGACGTTTCGGCGGAGTGCTGACCCCCCCGCCTGGTCGTCTGGGGGGTTGCCTTGCTTTTTTTTTTTTTTTTGGTTCCTGGGGACGTTGGGAGTCGTCCCTTGTGTGGGGGGGTTCTGTCACGTGCTGGCGCCACCTGCGACACGACCACGCCCCCCTGTCAGCGGAATCGCCGCCACCTGCCACGGGCTCATTGACAGCGCTATATCAGCGTCGCCAGCGCAGACCCGAGTGTCAGTCTGTCCCGTGATGCTGCTTCGCTCATCAGTCCCTGAGAAACTGACTCGCTTAACAATTCGGAAATCCCGCAGAAATGCTTGTCCACCCCAGCCAGATCGCCGCTCCAGCGCCAGCTATTCCCATCTCCCCCACCACAATAAAGTCTCTGTCACTACGCACTTGGGTGTACTGTCTGATCCCTTACACAGACAGGAATCTACATGGACCATGATGTTAACGGATGACATAGTGATCTGTAGTGAGAATAGGGAGCAGGTGGAAGGAAATCTAGAGAGGTGGAGGTATGCCCTGGAAAGGAGGGGAATAAAGATTAGCCGAAAGGAGACAGAATACATGTGTGTAAATGAGAGGGATCCAAGTGGAATGGTGAGGCTACAGGGAGTAGAGATCCAGAAGGTAGAGGATTTTAAGACTTAGACTTAGACTTAGACAAACTTTATTGTCATTTTGTCAACACTGGGTGTACACAAAACGAAATTTCGTTGCATACGGCTTTCAACAATGTAGTGGTATTGCGGCTGGTTAAAAAGTGACATTCTATATAAAAATATGAAATAAGATAAGTATAAAGTACAAAGTGCAGCAGTGATAAAGTATGTAAACAGTGCAGGAGACAAAAACAGTATTTACAAGTGCGCAGAGGAATGCTACGTTTGAATGTTCAGCAGTCTGACGACAGCAGGGAAAAAACTATTGCAGAACCTGGTGGACCTGCAGCGGATGCTGCGAAACCTCTTCCCAGAGGGCAGCAGGGAGAACAGTCCATGGTGGGGGGGTGATGGGTCACTGATAATATTACGGGCTCGGGACACGCAGCGCTGGGATGACAAGTCCTGAATGGAGGGAAGAGGAGCCCCGATGATCCTCTCTGCTGTCCTCACCACTCTCCTCAGGTTCTTCCAATCGGAGGCGCTGCAACCTCCACACCACACCGAGAGACAGCTTGTCAGAATGCTCTCTATGGTGCTTCGGTAGAACGTCCTCATGATGGGTGGGGGCAGGTGGGCTCTCCTCATCCTCCGCAGGAAGTACAAGCGCTTCTGTGCCCTCTTGACCAGTGTTGTGGTGTTCACAGTCCAGGTGAGGTCGTCTGTGATGTGGACTCCCAGGAATTTAGTGCTGCTGACCACCTCCACAGCTGAGCTGTTGATGATCAGTGGAGCGTGGTGAGGCTGGTTCTTCCTGAAGTCGACGATGATCTCCTTCGTCTTCTCCACATTCAGGATCAGGCTATTTTCTCTGCACCAGCCCACCAACTGCTCCACCTCCTCTCTGTAGTCCAGGTCGTTGTTGTCCCTGATGAGGCCCACCACCGTTGTGTCGTCTGCAAACTTCACGATGTGATTGGTGGTGAACCTGGGGGCGCAGTCGTGTGTCATCAGGGTGAACAGCAGGGGGCTCAGGACGCAGCCCTGAGGGGAGCCTGTGCTGAGGGTGATGACATCTGAGGTATTCTGTCCGACCCGGACTGACTGAGGTCTGTTGGTGAGGAAGTCTAGCAGCCAGTTTCGAAGGGGGGTGCTGAAGCCCAGGTGTTCCAGTTTTTCCACCAGATGCTGTGGAATGATGGTGTTAAACGCTGAGCTGAAGTCCAGGAACAGCAACCGCACATGGGTGTTCCTCTCCTCCAGGTGAGCCAGGCTCAGGTGAAGAACGGAGGAGATGGCATCCTCAGTAGAGCGGTTCTGCCGGTAGGCAAACTGGAACGGATCGAATGTTGGGGGGAGTCTGGAGACGATGTGTTCTTTGAGCAGCCTTTCGAAGCACTTCATCATGATGGGAGTCAGTGCCACAGGTCTGTAGTCATTCAATGAGGTGATTTGAGGTTTCTTCGGCACCGGAATGATGGAGGCAGCCTTGAAGCATACTGGCACTTTGGCTTGGTCCAGCGAGATGTTAAAAATGTCTGTGATGACACCAGCCAGCTGACCTGCACATTCCTTGAACACCCGCCCAGGTATGTTGTCGGGGCCTGGGGCCTTACGTGGGTTGACTCTTCTCAGAGTCTTCCACAAGTCGGCTGAGTCAAGGCAGAGTGCCTCCTCTTCCTGGTGGGGAACAGTTTTAACTGCAGGAGTGCTGTTTAGTGCCTCAAACCGCCCAAAGAAGTTATTTAGACCATTTAGGAAGTCAGCATCAACCTCACCCACCGGGGGGGAGGGTAAGTTGTAGTCCGTGATCGCCCGTATGCCTTGCCACATACTCCTGGTGTTATTGGCGTCGTGGAAAAAATCCTGAATTTTTCGACTGTGGCTTCGCTTCGCTAACCTGATGGCACGGTTCACGTTGGCTCTCGCTGTCCTCAGTGCCTCCTTGTCGCCAGACTTGAAGGCTGAGTTCCGTGCTCGTAGCGTATGACGTACCTCCTCAGTCATCCAGGGTCGTTGGTTGGCTCGGGTGATGATGTTCTTAGTGGTGCTGACGTCCTCGGTGCATTTGTTGATGTAGGCTGACACAGTCATGGCGTACTCATCAATGTCGATCTGATTGTCATATGTTGCTGCTGATTTGAACATGTCCCAGTCAGAGCACTCAAAGCAGTCCTGGAGTGCCTCCATGGCCCCCTCAGACCACACCCTCACCTGCTTCACTGTGGGTTTTGCTCTGATCAGCAGGGGCCTGTATGCAGGGATTAGCATAACAGATAGGTGGTCTGAAGAGCCGAGGTGGGGGCGGGGGGCTGCTCTGAATGCATCCTTTATATTGGTGTAAACCAAGTCCAGAGTGTTCTCTCCCCGAGTTGGAAAATCCACGTGTTGGTAAAAATGAGGGAGAATAGTCTTCATGCTAGCCTGGTTGAAGTCCCCAGCAATGATGAAAACACCCTCTGTGTGCGTGGATTGCAGCTCACTGATTGTCCGATAGAGAACACTCATGGCCTCTTTAGTATTAGCGCTAGGAGGCACATACACAGCCGTGATGCTAACAACAGTAAACTCTCTGGGCAGGTAGAAGGGTCTGCAGTTAACAGTCAAAAGCTCGATGTCCGAAGAGCAGAAGCTGGCGACAGATCTAGCATTTTTGCACCAGTTGTTGTTGATGTAGACACACAGCCCACCTCCTCGGGATTTACCGCTTAGCTCGCTGTTTCTGTCGGCGCGGAATGTAGCGAGCCCCTCCAGGCTAACGGCGTTGTCCGGTATTGATGAGTTCAGCCATGTCTCCGTCAGGATGAGAGCGCAGCAGTTTCTAACCTCCCTCTTTGAAGAGAGTTCCAGTTGTAGATGGTCCATTTTATTATCCAGTGAGCGGACGTTGGAGAGGAAGATGGATGGAAGTGGCGGTTTGTAGGGGTTAGCTTTAAGCTTAGCCGTTAGCCCACCTCGACAGCCGCACTTTCGCCGCCGGTCACACCGCCTACGCTTACTCCTCCTCCGGCGTGTGCTGCCCGGCGAGCCCGCTGCATCGTGAGCTTCTGGGGCTAGTGCCCTAAGCACTCCGAGGCTACGTAAACAGACTAGGGTAGTTGTGGCTACGAGTCCGAAAACACTTGATGACCGTACCTCCAGCAGGCGCTGGCGATCATATACTAATCTACTGGATGGATAAACTAAACTTTGTGTTGTTTGTAGTGTCCTAGGCGACATATTTTGTGAAAATACTCGTCGGTTGTCGAGAGCTGTCGCGGCCGCAGCCAACTGGGGCGCCGCCATCTTGGAAAGTTTTAAGTACTTAGGGTCAAAAGTCCAGAGTAACGGAGAGTGTGGAAAAGAGGTGAAGCGCATCCAAGCAGGGTGGGACGGGTGGAGAAAAGTGTCAGGGGTGAAATGAAGGGAAAGGTGGTGAGACCAGCAATGCTGTATGGTTGAGAGACAATGGCACTGAGGAAAAGACAGAAGGCAGAGCTGGAGGTGGCAGAGATGAAGATGCTGAGGTTCTCTTTGGGAGTGACGAGGTTGGATAAGATCAGGAACGATTACATCAGAGGGACAGCGCATTTGAGGTGTTTCTGAGATAAAGCCAGAGAGGCCAGACTGGGATGGTTCGGACATGTTCAAAGGAAGGAAAGTGAATATATTGGTAGAAGGATGCTTAGGATGGAACCACCAGGCAGGAGATCAAGAGGAAAACCAAAGAGGAGATTTATGGATGGAGTGATAGAGGACATGAAGTTAGTTGGGGTGAGAGAAGAGGATTCACAGGATAGGGTGAGATGGAAACAGATGGTTCGCTGTGGCGACCCCTGAGGGGAAAAGCCAAAAGGAAAAGAAGAGTATAAGAAATCTTTACGAAAATCTATTTGGACTCAAACAAAACACAAAACTAGTAGAAATCTTATTACTGCAGCAAAACCACAATCACCGAACAAAAACAAAACAGAGTAATAAAAAGAACTACAACATTGTCAGCGTGTACATAAGAAAAGTTATTTTTTCCACAAATCAGATGCAAATTAAATTTTCGATCTCTGAAACAGAGAGCGTCCATAAACTGTAACTTTAGCTGAAAACATTCGAAACAAACGTTCATGATTTTAAAGTAATCCCGAAAGTTGTTCTTTATTTCCATGTTTAAAATAGTCTGTAATTCCCTTTTTGCTTTAGTCTGTTGCTTCCTTAAGAAATCTAGGATCCCTTGAAGATGTATCACTTTGAGTCCACATTCTGAGTCTCTTACCATTTCAAAGCAATTTCAAGGCCATGGATAGTTTCTGAAACTTTAATTTTTTTTGTACGGCGACGATGTTTACGTTGCTTTTTTCCATAGTTGGAGGGCAGTCGTCCTCACAGTTAATCCAATTCCATAGTAATGGCAGGGAATCATTGATGTATTGTTTAAACATCCTCTCTGTTTCTTCTACCTCAGCTTGTGTAAACCCTTCAAAATCAAACTCTCCATCATTATGTCGGTTTAAGGCGGTACGTTCAGTTATTTAGGACAATGTTTCCCAACCTTTTGTCATCCATGGCACATCTTTTCATTTGAAGAAATCTCGAGGCCCACCACCAACAAAAATCTGTAAGGTGTTATTAAAATGAGTTATATTACAATGAAAGACGTTGTGAACGTGCTATATAAACAAAGTCCTATTTATATATATGTATATATATGGAGAGTGTAATAATTGAATAAAATAAACTATATATTTTAAATTATATTTATTTTTTCAATAAAAGTGATTAAAAAAGGTTTTAGACAGTGGAATAAACTATTGAAAGTGACTGCGATTAAAATCCATAAGAATCAAGATTACCTTGTTTGCTGTTTTAGACTAGCGCTATAAATTTAAAGACACTCTGCTGTTCTATATTTTTTGCTGTTGCGATATCCACTGGCAGATATACGGAAGAGGATTAGGGCCAGTGAAGAAAAAAAAAAACGAAGGGTGACAGGATTCTGACTTTTTTTCTCAGAATTCTGACTTTATTCTCAGAATTCTGACTTTCAAGTCAGAATTCTGACTTTATTCTCAGAATTCTGACTTTAAAGTCAGAATTCCCACTTTAAAGTCAGAATTCTGAGAATAAAGTCAGAATTCCCAATTTCTGACTTTAAACTCAGAATTCTGACTTTATTCTCAGAATTCTGACTTTAAAGTCGGAATTCTGACTTTAAAGTCAGAATTCTGACTTTATTCTCAGAATTCTGACTTTAAAGTCAGAATTCCCACTTTAAAGTCAGAATTCTGACTTTAAAGTCAGAAATGGGGAATTCTGACTTTAAAGTCAGAATTCTGACTTTATTCTCAGAATTCTGACTTTAAAGTCGGAATTCTGACTTTAAAGTCAGAATTCTGAGAATAAAGTCAGAATTCTGACTTTATTCTCAGAATTTATGGCGTGGGGTGGCGGAGGGAAAGTCAGTGTGGTGTGGTTTTGACCAGAGAGGACATTATGTCGTCAACGAGTGACTTTTTGCGTGCCAGAGGATTGCCGGAGGACATCATTTCACACTTGTAGGAGCAGGGGGTGAGTAAATAAAGCATTGTGTTCATTTTGGTGACTGTTGCGTATATAACTGGCTCCGTGTAGCATGTAGCTCCGTTGCTAATTGATAGCTCTTGACGGGACGCGCCGCATTTACACGTAAAGAAGCATTATGCGTATTTTTGTTCATTCAGTAGTCAGTTTCATTAAACCGATGACGTAATGCACGATTATAAATATATATACACGTCACGGCAACGTCACAAAGCGTCGGTAAAACCCCTTATGCCTTGCTGACTCTCCATACCACAATCCAACGCTAGATCATTTTAAGTGTTTACACACTCACATTAAGTCAACTGATGATTGAAATAGTGTATAAAATGAAATAAAAAACACATAGACTTCAGGTATAAATGTGGCTTAATAAATTCTTAAAGATTAAACAGTTGCAACATGTTTGTCGTGTGGATTTGATTTACAATAAGTATTATATTTGTGCTTCATTCTTTCAAATTAAGTGATTGTGTGTGACCGATTTTTTTTTCTGTCATCGTGCAGATTGACAGTGATGTCATCGCACTGATGGACGATGCCGCTCTTGCCAATTACATCCCTCGCTATGGAGACCGCATTGCACTCTTTAATTTTTGCAAGACGAAACAGCCTACATCCAAAAGAAAAAACGGACTTTTAGAAAAACTACGTGAAAAAATGAAACTCAGGAAAGACAGTGAGAAAGAGGACCCCACCTCAAAGACACAACCACAAGAGACAAAGAAGCAGAAAACAACAAGAAATATTGCGATCGGATGGATACACAGTGATGGAAAGATGACCAAACAGGTGAGGGAGAAGCAGGGAGGGGGTACCAGAAAACTTCAAATGTCCACAGAAGCTGGGTTGAAAGACATTCTCAAGGAAGGAAAAAAACTATTTTTCCCAGATGGAATTTCTCCCAAAGGATCACAATTGGACTTTGAGTTTGAGGTTTGGGATTTCAAACAAAACTGCCTCACTGATGACACCTGCCATTCCATCGGCTATATGTACGAGGCTGCAAAGCTAACATTGTTGCGTTTTTACATTGCAACAAGACCAAAAGACAACCAAGATGATGTCCACACACACGAGGAAGTTACGTCAGACAATGGCAGTGAATACAATGCCGCAGAAAGTGACGAGGTCTCTGTTTATTCAAATGAAGTCTACCAGCCATTCAACATTTCTGTTGATTCAGAAATTACCTTTGGTCCCACATATGACACACAGGAAGATACAGAAGTCACAATGATCTACGATGGTCCTGCTATGCCCCTCAATCCACCTGATCCACAAGATGTGTTGACTATAACTGTCCACTCCACTGACACATTGAATGATATGATAAGAGCATTCTGTAAAGAAGAAATACTGAACAAACCACTCAGTGTGAAACGCATACTCCCAGGTGATAGAGAAGAAGCAGGTGTTGGGTCTGGAGTACTGAGAGATGTTCTCACCTGTTTCTGGCAGGAATTCTATGACCGATGCACCCTTGGTACATCAATTAAGGTGCCATTTATCCGTCATGATTTTTCTGCAGCAAAGTGGAAAGCAGTTGGGAGAATACTTATAAAAGGTTACCAAGAGTGTTGCTATTTCCCAAACAAACTTGCGTTTCCTTTCCTCGAGCAAGTGCTTTTCAACTGTGTCTACAGTGATCCAAGGGCCCACTTTCTGCAGTTTGTGAGCAGCCAGGAGCGTGACGTTTTGATGGACGCAATGAAGGACTTTTCAGAAGTGGACCAAGATGATCTTGTGGAAGTTCTTGACAGCTATGGGTGTAGAAAGAGAATCACACCTGAAACCTTTCCCACAATACTGCAGGAAATAGCGCACAAAGAGCTTGTCCAAAAGCCCATGTTTGTTATTGACTGCTGGAGAGAGGTTACTTTTCACCATGACTTCATAAGTCCTGACGCACTTAACAAGTTGTGCTCTGACTTGCAACCTACTTCCAAAAAGGTCTGCCAACTGCTGAAATTTCCAAATGATTTAACCTCAAAGCAGAAGGAAGTGGTAAATCATCTGAAAAGGTTCATCAGAGAGTTGGATGAACTCAAGCTTCAGAAATTTCTCCGGTTTTGCACTGGATCTGATCTTATTGTCACCGACACCATCCTTGTGGAGTTTCAACAAATGACAGAGTTTAGTAGAAGACCAGTGGGGCACACGTGTTTAAAGGTTTTGTACATTGCTGACAGCTATGAAAATTTTCCAGACTTCCGATCAGAATTCAATGCCGTTCTCGAAAGCAATATCTGGGTCATGGATATTGTTTAATTCTGTCAATAACCATAACTCCGTTAATTATCCGTTGTAAGTTGCATCAACACAACATATTTTGTTCACTGTTCTTATTGGTCAAATAGAAACAAACTTTGTATTCGTTCCTTCACTGTTTTTAGAATTTTATAGAAACAGCTTGCATTTGGCATTATGTTCCAGTTATATAAAAGTTCTAGGGCTTTATTAAAATGACCCAAGATGTTATGCATAACCATTGGATGGTTGTTTTCAGCAGCTACATCGTATTAAGTGAATGCTTCTGTAATGAAGAGTAGTAATATTTTATTGCATTCAATAAACTCACTCTTCATCCACTATGTATTTCCTGACTGCACCTGAATGTTGGTATATAAAAATAAAGTATTATGTTGTACAGATGCCTTCTATGAAAAGACACAATTTCTAATATACAAGTAATACATTAATACTTAATACATATTTAAGCAGTCAAGTTCAGGACATTTCAAGCAAAATGTAACATCTTTGTTTTTGTTAGTCACAAATGGAAAAGAATAACCATAGATCAGGTAAACATAGTTAAAAAAAATTCAATTTTGCAATGAATTATTCTGGAAAATTTGGGTCATTAAGGAATATTTAAAGGTCAAGAAGGCATTGTAAGACTAAAAAAACATAGTAACTGAGTATACAGACTACTGATTAAATTATTTTCTGAGGAGTTTATATGTATTACATCAATACGCTTGTCAAACAATCTTCAGTAATTCCTCTCTCAACATATGATACAAGTCACTTGCATGCAATGGATCTGATGGAGCGTGCCATTCATTTTCCTCCATTAGCAGACAACACAGTTCAAATACAGTTTCATCGCAAGGAAACTGGCATTTTGGAGTGCACTCTTCCATACACGCAGTGATATCTTGCATTCCAGTGGGTTTCAGTCGATCCTCGGCACTGTGCATGGCAGGGAATGAATACATGACGACTGGCCGGCCTGAAGCTGTATCACCGTTCGACCTTGGTCTTATTTTGTGCGAGTTCCATGTGTTCACAACTTCATCCAGCTCATCCTGCACAAGAGCAGCATAGTTAAGTATTTAAGTACATTGTTATTTTTTACTACTCAATTTATTCATTTCAACTTCAAAAACATGATGGGAGAGACAAAATATTTTACCTGCACAAGATTAAGAAAGCAGAACTGGATAAGACTTTTATCCAGAAAATCTCCTGTGTAGTGACCATCCTCCTGAAGAGTTTGAAATAAATTAATCCAGAACTGTGCGCTCTGTTTGCGAAGGATGGACCACCACCCTTCAATGCGCTGATTGGCAGTACTTCTCCCGTAAAGAAAACTTTTCTCCCCAGCAAAATTGTCAGAGTGGTTTTGTCGCAAACACAATTGCATCTGTTCAACACAACCATTTTCTGTGCCCCTGTCTGCACGGATCCTCTCTGGACATCCACCAATGCGCGAAACTGTTTTGATAAAATAACTTGCAATCACCTTGGGATCATTGTTTGTGGTATAGGCCTCTGCCCATAACACATACCGGCTAAACCCATCAATACAACCATGGATGCAAATCCCATAGGGTTTTAATTTATCATAGCCATCCATGTGCCAAAGAGCATTTGGGCCTCTGCAGCTGTACTGGCGTCTTCTAAGGCGTCGTGCTCTTCTTAATTCCACGCCGACCGGGTCAACCAATTTTATAATATGTCTTATTGTATCTTGTGAGACAACAAATCCTTTTTGAATCGCACGTAGATGAAGCCAGCGATAACCTTGCATCTGGCCACAAGTCAGGATTTCATGCTGGACAAAAGCCAACACATCTCCCAGGTCCGACTGATTCTTTCTTCGGAACAGACCAAGTCTTTTACAAGTTCTCTTCAGAGTCCGAATACTTATAATCGTCTGAGCATTATGTGCTAAAACTGCAAGTATTTCCTTGTTGCTGAATGCAAGTCTAAAGCATAGCTTGATTAAGTCATCCAAATCCGGCTTTTCAGGCACTGGTTGAGTTGCACCCTCCATCAGTCACTTTATCTGCACAACAAAGTAAAAACAATTACAATTTGTCAAACAAAACAGTGGGCATTTTGAAAACATGACTTTATGACAGTATGCTTATTGTATAAAGTTGTTTTTAATACTAATACTCCTGGTACGATGTCAGGTGTAACATCACTAAACAAGTCTCATCCAGTGAGTAAATAAAGACGTGCGTGTGTGCATGATTATACTTCAAATGATGTAACCTTGAATTGTGGCACGTAGAATCAACACTCTTAAACAACAGTGTGATCAGTGTATTGAGTTAAATTTAAGGTGCAATGATATTGCAGCCGGTCACAATCAGCAAGGCATAGTTTATGCCGCGAGTCGCGGTGTTTTACCGACGAATTCTTTAAAGTCAGAATTCTGAGAATAAAGTCAGAATTCTGAGAAAAAAAGTCAGAATCCTGTCACCCTTCGTTTTTTTTTTCTTCACTGGCCCTAATCCTCTTCCGTACAGATACAATCGATCCACATGCACTGTGGGTTATTATTGCCACCTGTCCCGGATTTTTATGGTCTGTCCAGGAAAAAAGAAATCTGGGACACGAAGACCATGCCCGGGCGATGATCTATTTTATGCTAGCTGCTCCCTGTGCCCAGCGAAAATTCTCCTCAAATATGAAGGTAAAATCACATTAGGTGATCACGATAACGCCCGTTCGTGGACCCTGTGGAAGTCACGAGCGAGGCAGGACAACCATGTGCAACACGGAGTCTTTATTTAGGAAAAAGAGGGCTGGAATGCCAGCAGAGGAGGTGCCGAGGCAAACTGACGAGCCGGTCAGCAAACTATCATGCCTCCGCTCCTCCGTGGCGCCGATCACCACGCGGACTGGAGCTTGTCAACGTTTCCTCCTCCGAGCCTAGTGTGTCAGTTTTTGTTGACGTACCGCGTGTCTAAGTTCCGCGGTTTTCGCACGCTTGACACGATGTGCTAAAACATGTAGTGCACTTCACTGACGGGCGTAGAGTTTAAGTGCGAGAATTTGAACGGGGCCTCAGAGAGAAGAAGTAGACGAAGAAGAAAAAGAGGAGGAGAAGAAGAAGAAGAGAAGAAAGAGACGAGAAGAAGAAGACGAGAAGAAGAAAACGCCGAGAAGAAGTAGACGAGAAGCAGACGAAAAAGAAAAATACTGTAATACGTTAAGCAGCAGCAGAAGTAAACGACGATATCGAAAACACCTCGTGAAAACATGGGGGTAAGAATATCCAAGTATTAAATTTTATGCGCTGCGAACTTCCCAACAGCATAATTGAAAAATGGGGGCGTTTTTTGGACGTGCCATTTCGTTGTAGATATTATGCCTGGATAACTATCGCAGCGTGAGCTATCAGCATATGCACAGAAACTCATAACTATTTTACAAGTAGTACTCATTCTAAATGCTGCTGGAAAACTGAATTCCACCTGGGATCAATAAAGTATCTCTCTCTCTCTCTCTCTCTCTCTCTCTCTCTCTCTCTCTCTCTCTCTCTCTCTCTCTCTCTCTCTCTTTGTCACACATTTATTTTTCAGTCTTCTCCTTCCATTCGTCTGTCCGTCCGTCAAACACAATCAGTCCTCACACTCATCTTCCAAAACAGCAACATGGGCCGTAGCGTGAGGTCTAACCAATCTAACCAATATTTATTTGTCTCTTCAGCGGTCTGGTACCCGGCGGCGTTACCAAGAGGATGTAATCTCAGATGAAGAAATTGATGGAAGGAGAATGTTTAATCTTGAGGAGAAGGTTTCCAGCCAGAGATTCAACTCTGATCGTATAATTCGAATGCAAGGAAAAGGTAGAAACATTTCAGTTTGAGGCTTGTACCTGCTTAAGTTTAATCATTCAATATTTTTACACAAACACTCATCAAGTTAACATAGTCTGCTCTCTCCATTCACATCTCAAATTGTTCCTGTGCAATACAATATGTGTGTATGTGTACAGTGATCTCTCACCGCTCTGCCTGTTGCGGCTTCACTATTTTGCGAGTTTGTAAATGACGGGAGAACGTCGTTTAAATACACGCTGATGGAACGGAGCATGCATGTGAGCAAAATGCTGAGGACAAGCACAGGAGGCGCAGCAGCAGGCCACGCGCAAGGGAAAAACACCAGGGTGCAGGAAGCGTTTTGGCGCGCTCACACCCTGCGGCCGTCTTTTGTGCTGGATGTGAAGTTTGAGTTTGGAGACTAGGAGGCGGTGGTCTGTCCAGCACTCAGCGACACACATGGTCTTCGTGACTCATACGTCTTGCCTGTCCCGCTTCCTTACGATGACTCAGTCCATAAGATGTCAGTGCTTTGATAGGGGATGCATCCATGATGTTCTGTTGTGGGTAAGGAGGTTTAAAGACTATTGGTGATCAGGAGGCCATGCTCTATGCAGGTCTGGGGAGGTAGTAGGCTGTTGCTGTTGCCGACTCCATGCTTCCTGATCACGCTTTCCCAGGGGACGCTATCATGACCTACTCTCGCGTTAAAATCATCAAGAATGATACGTTTGTCTGCGTGAGGAACAGTGCAGATGACAGTGTTCAAGTCTTCATAAAACGTGTCTTTGGTCTCCTCTGGGTTGGTCATGGTGGGGGCATAGACGCTGACAATGGTGGTGGTGTGCTTCTGTTCATAAGAAAGGGGGAGTCTCAACGTCATAAGGCGATCATTCACACAACCAACGCTGACTTGACTGCAAAGCCTACTCCTGCCTCTCTTCTCTCTTCTGGTCCACGTCCACTCCAAAGGAAGATATATCCTGCACCTCTTTCACAAAGTTCTCCCATTCCTGCCAGTCTGGTTTTGCTGAGTGCAGGAATGTCGATGTTATACATGGCGAGTTCACTTGCAATGAGCGCTGAGCGACTCTGGGGTTCCTCTGACTTGTCTCTGTCAAGAAGTGTGCGAACATTCCAGGCGGCAAGGGTCAGTGGTGTAATCCTTGTTTTCTTTGTTGTCTTGTTGTTTCGATCGCATGTGTAGGTTCCTCTTGTAGCTGTAAACTCAGTAGTGATGGGTAGATGAGGCGTCATGAAGCATTTCAACACATTGCCAAACTTTACTGATACTGTGTCGATACTGTGTCAGTGAGTGCTGACACCTGCTGGACCTTAAAAATCCCTACAGGCAACCTCGTTGACAGACAACTGACACTGATTTGATGACCTAGTATATACATTATTATAATTTAAGTACCGTATTTTTCGGAGTATAAGTCGCGTTTTTTTTATAGTTTGGGTGGGGCGGCGACTTATACTCAGGAGCGACTTATATGTGAAATGATTCACAAATTTTCAAAATTCAAAAATCCGCCATGTAGTGAAACCGCGATAAACGAACCGCGATGTAGCGAGGGATTACTCACTAATTTGAACTGCAACTGACGACGTCAGCGGCGCGATGCACACGTGGCGGTGTTTACATAAAGGACGAAGAATTCGATCGATGGATTTAATGATTTGGAGTGACACAGATGGTTTGATAAAATTGTTGTTTATATTATAGCTATTTGATATATAGTTTATACAGTGATCCCTCGCTACTTCGCGTTTCGTTTATCGAGGCTTCACTACATCGTGGCTTTTTTTTCCATGCTTGTGCACTGCGATTTGTTTTTTACAAATTGATATTCAAAACAATACGTTTTTCCAACATCTTGAAATTGAGCCTGTTGCGCTTTTTGAGCACAATTTCTCCAGCCATTGAAAACACCCACTCACACGGCACAGATGAGGCTGGAGTGCAGAGAAATTGCAACGCAAGCCGGAAAAGGTACGGGTAATGGGTCTTTTGATTGTCCCAGTATCTGATTGGATCCTGGGACCTGGCAATATGGCCCTCTGCCAGGTATCTTTGAACCTCCTGGATGGCATCGGCTGTGGCTCTTTTGCTTTGTCTGACCACTTCAATGTCCAGATATTGCCAAAGTTTATCTGAAAAACAATGAATTGGCATTTTAGTACCGTAATTTTCGGACGAAAAGTCGCTCCGGAATATAGGTCGCATTAGCCATAAAATGCACAATAACATGAAAAAAAACATATATAAGTCGCTCCGGAGTATAAGTCTCATTTTGGGGGGAAATCTATTCGACAAAATCCAACACCAAGAACAGACATGAACGAGCAACAACAGGCTAAACGATAGGTATGCTAACGTGACATAAACACAAACGAAGAGCTGAGAACGGGCCTGAAGTAACATTCAGAGTTATTAAAAAAAAACTATTACATAAATAACACGTTTATAAAACCATCTGTGTCACTCCAATTCATTAAATCCATCGATCGTCCTTTGTCAACAATGGGTGCTCGCCGCTGACGGCGCTTGCACTTCAAAATATTCCACAGGCCCATATAACGATATATAAATTATATATCAAATAACTATCATATAAGCAATAATATATATTATCAAACCGTCTGTGCACTCTAAATCATTAAATCCATCGATCAAATTCCTTGTCCTTTGTCAACAACGCCGCGCGTGCGCCCTGACGTCAGCCTCGTCGTTATTCCACAGATCTAGTACCGTAATTTTCGGACTATAAGTCGCTCCAGAGTACAAGTCGCATCAGCCATAAAATGCCCAAAAATGTGAAAAAAAACATATATAAGTTGCTCCGGAGTATAAGTCGCATTTTGGGGGGCAATTTATTCGACAAAATCCAACACCAAGAACAGTCATGAACGAGCAACAACAGGCTAAACGATAGGTATGCTAACGTGACATAAACACAAACGAAGAGCTGAGAACGGCCCTGACGTAAAATTCAGAGTTATTCAAAAAACTATTACCGTATTTTCCGGACTATAAGGCGCATCTAAAAACCTAAAATTTTCTCAAAAGCCGACAGTGCGCCTTATAGTCCAGTGCGCCTTATATATGGATCAATTGATGAATTTGTTGATCCATACTGGTTGTACACAGTGCTCTGCCAAAATGTTTCAGTACGTTTTAGTACGACTAGTAAATTACAAGGTCGCATCGCTTCCCAACATTACGGCAACTGTAGTCAGGGGGCGTCACCGAATAGCTGTTGTACCCGCGAGGCTATTTCATTTCAAAATAGGCTGCTCCGTTAATGTTTCGAGTAAATTTACGGATTGATATGGAAGGGAAACATAGGTAAGCAGTACCAATGTGTTAGATCGAACTTTAGTCAGTTCCGATCATTTTATAGGAGATCGTTTGAGAAACGCGATTGTTTACACTTTGCTGAGGCTCATGGGAGATTGCGAGCTGAGGCTCGTGGGACTTTGCGGATGGCTAATGCTATAACGATAGCTGCTATACGTACCAGGCTATTTCATGTCAAAATAGGCTGCTCTGTTAATGTTTCGAGTAAATCTACGGATCGATATGGAAGGGAAACATAGGTAAGTAGTACCAATGCGTTAGATCGAACTTTAGTCAGTTCCGATCATTTTATAGGAGATCGTTTGAGAAACGCGATTGTTTACACTTTGCTGAGGCTCATGGGAGATTGCGAGCTGAGGCTCATGGGACTTTGCGGATGGCTAATGCTATAACGATAGCTGTGATACGTACCAGGCTATTTCATGTCAAAATAGGCTGCTCTGTTAATGTTTCGAGTAAATCTACGGATCGATATGGAAGGGAAACATAGGTAAGTAGTACCAATGCGTTAGATCGAACTTTAGTCAGTTCCGATCATTTTATAGGAGATCGTTTGAGAAACGCGATTGTTTACACTTTGCTGAGGCTCATGGGAGATTGCGACCTGAGGCTCATGGGACTTTGCGGATGGCTAATGCTATAACGATAGCTGCTATACGTACCAGGCTATTTCATGTCAAAATAGGCTGCTCTGTTAATGTTTCGAGTAAATCTACGGATCGATATGGAAGGGAAACATAGGTAAGTAGTACCAATGCGTTAGATCGAACTTTAGTCAGTTCCGATCATTTTATAGGAGATCGTTTGAGAAACGCGATTGTTGACACTTTGCTGAGGCTCATGGGAGATTGCGAGCTGAGGCTCGTGGGACTTTGCCGATGACTAATGCTATAACGATAGCTGCTTTCCGTACCAGGCTATTTCATGTCAAAATAGGCTGCTCTGTTAATGTTTCGAGTAAATCTACGGATCGATATGGAAGGGAAACATAGGTAAGTAGTACCAATGCGTTAGATCGAACTTTAGTCAGTTCCGATCATTTTATAGGAGATCGTTTGAGAAACGCGATTGTTTACACTTTGCTGAGGCTCATGGGAGATTGCGAGCTGAGGCTCGTGGGACTTTGCGGATGGCTAATGCTATAACGATAGCTACTATACGTACCAGGCTATTTCATGTGAAAATAGGCTGCTGTTAATGTTTCGAGTAAATCTACGGATCGATATGGAAGGGAAACATAGGTAAGTAGTACCAATGCGTTAGATCGAACTTTAGTCAGTTCCGATCATTTTATAGGAGATCGTTTGAGAAACGCGATTGTTTACAGAGGGCTCGGCTCGTTGGTTATTGGCTAGTGGATGCATACCGCAACCCTAGTCAACCTCAGTTTTCAAGATGGCGGCGCCCCAGTCGGCTGCGGCCGCTACAGCTCTCGACAACCGACGAGCATTTTCACAAAATATGTCGCCTAGGACACTACAAACAACACTAAGTTTAGTTTATCCATCCAGTAGGTTAGTATATGATCGCCAGCGCCTGCTGGAGGTACGGTCATCAAGTGTTTTCGGACTCGTAGCCACAACTACCCTAGTCTGTTTACGTAGCCTCGGAGTGCTTCGGGCACTAGCCCCAGAAGCTCACGATGCAGCGGGCTCGCCGGGCAGCACACGCCGGAGGAAGAGTAAGCGTAGGCGGTGTGACCGGCGGCGGAAGCGCGGCTGTCGAGGTGGGCTAACGGCTAAGCTAAAAGCTAACCCCTACAAACCGCCGCTTCCATCCATCTTCCTCTCCAACGTACGCTCACTGGACAATAAAATCGACCATCTACAACTGGAACTCTCCTCAAAGAGGGAGGTTAGAAACTGCTGCGCTCTCATCCTGACGGAGACATGGCTGAACTCATCAATACCGGACAACGCCGTTAGCCTGGAGGGGCTCGCTACATTCCGCGCCGACAGAAACAGCGAACTAAGCGGTAAATCCCGAGGAGGTGGGCTGTGTGTCTACATCAACAACAATTGGTGCAAAAATGCTAGATCTGTCGCCAGCTTCTGCTCTTCGGACCTCGAGCTTTTGACTGTTAACTGCAGACCCTTCTACCTGCCCAGGGAGTTTACTGTTGTTAGCATCACGGCTGTGTATGTGCCTCCTAGCGCTAATACTAAAGAGGCCATGAGTGTTCTCTATCGGACAATCGGTGAGCTGCAATCCACGCACACAGAGGGTGTTTTCATCATTGCTGGGGACTTCAACCAGGCTAACATGAAGACTATTCTCCCTCATTTTTACCAACACGTGGATTTTCCAACTCGGGGAGAGAACACTCTGGACTTGGTTTACACCAATATAAAGGAAGCATTCAGAGCAGCCCCCCGCCCCCACCTCGGGTCTTCAGACAACCTATCTTTTATGCTAATCCCTGCATACAGGCCCCTGCTGATCAGAGCAAAACCCACAGTGAAGCAGGTGAGGGTGTGGTCTGAGGGGGCCATGGAGGCACTCCAGGACTGCTTTGAGTGCTCTGACTGGGACATGTTCAAATCAGCAGCAACATATGACAATCAGATCGACATTGATGACACTGTGTCAGCCTACATCAACAAATGCACCGAGGACGTCAGCACCACTAAGAACATCATCACCCGAGCCAACCAACGACCCTGGATGACTGAGGAGGTACGTCATACGCTACGAGCACGGAACTCAGCCTTCAAGTCTGGCGACAAGGAGGCACTGAGGACAGCGAGAGCCAACTTGAACCGTGCCATCAGGTTAGCGAAGCGAAGCCACAGTCGAAAAATTCAGGATTTTTTCCACGACGCCAATAACACCAGGAGTATGTGGCAAGGCATACGGGCGATCACGGACTACAACTTACCCTCCCCCCCGGTGGGTGAGGATGATGCTGACTTCCTAAATGGTCTAAATAACTTCTTTGGGCGGTCTGAGGCACTAAACAGCACTCCTGCAGTTAAATCTGTTCCCCTTCAGGAAGAGGAGGCACTCTGCCTTGACTCAGCCGACGTGTGGAAGACTCTGAGAAGAGTCAACCCACGTAAGGCCCCAGGCCCCGACAACATACCTGGGCGGGTGTTCAAGGAATGTGCAGGTCAGCTGGCTGGTGTCATCACAGACATTTTTAACATCTCGCTGGGCCAAGCCACAGTGCCAGTATGCTTCAAGGCTGCCTCCATCATTCCGGTGCCGAAGAAACCTCAAATCACCTCACTGAATGACTACAGACCTGTGGCACTGACTCCCATCATGATGAAGTGCTTCGAAAGGCTGCTCAAAGAACACATTGTCTCCAGACTCCCCCCAACATTCGACCCGTTCCAGTTTGCCTACCGGCAGAACCGCTCTACTAAGGATGCCATCTCCTCCGTTCTTCACCTGAGCCTGGCTCACCTGGAGAAGAGGAACACCCACGTGCGGTTGCTGTTCCTGGACTTCAGCTCAGCGTTTAACACCATCATTCCACAGCATCCGGTGGAAAAACTGGAACACCTGGGCTTCAGCACCCCCCTTCGAAACTGGCTGCTAGACTTCCTCACCAACAGACCTCAGTCAGTCCGGGTCGGACAGAACACCTCAGATGTCATCACCCTCAGCACAGGCTCCCCTCAGGGCTGCGTCCTGAGCCCCCTGCTGTTCACCCTGATGACACACGACTGCGCCCCCAGGTTCACCACCAATCACATCGTGAAGTTTGCAGACGACACAACGGTGGTGGGCCTCATCAGTGACAACAACGACCTGGACTACAGAGAGGAGGTGGAGCAGTTGGTGGGCTGGTGCAGAGACAATAGCCTGATCCTGAATGTGGAGAAGACGAAGGAGATCATCGTCGACTTCAGGAAGAACCAGCCTCACCACGCTCCACTGATCATCGACAGCTCAGCTGTGGAGGTGGTCAGCAGCACTAAATTCCTGGGGGTCCACATCACAGACGACCTCACCTGGACTGTGAACACCACAACACTGGTCAAGAGGGCACAGAAGCGCTTGTACTTCCTGCGGAGGATGAGGAGAGCCCACCTGCCCCCACCCATCATGAGGACGTTCTACCGAAGCACCATAGAGAGCATTCTGACAAGCTGTCTCTCAGTGTGGTGTGGAGGTTGCAGCGCCTCCGATTGGAAGAACCTGAGGAGAGTGGTGAGGACAGCAGAGAGGATCATCGGGGCTCCTCTCCCCTCCATTCAGGACTTGTCATCCTAGCGCTGCGTGTCCCGAGCCCGTAATATTATCAGTGACCCATCACACCCCCACCATGGACTGTTCTCCCTGCTGCCCTCTGGGAAGAGGTTTCGCAGCATCCGCTGCAGGTCCACCAGGTTCTGCAATAGTTTTTTCCCTGCTGTCGTCAGACTGTTGAACATTCAAACTTAGCATTCCTCTGCACACTTGTAAATACTGTTTTTTTCTCCTGCACTGTTTACATACTTTATCACTGCTGCACTTTGTACTTTATACTTATCTTATTTCATATTTTTATATAGAATGTCACTTTTTAACCAGCCGCAATATCACTACTTTGTTGAAAGCCGTATGCAACGAAATTTCGTTTTGTGTACACCCAGTGTTGACAAAATGACAATAAAGTTTGTCTAAGTCTAAGTCTAAGTTTGTTGCAGTATAGCTTCTATTTTATGCGCCTTATAATCCAGTGTGCCTTATATATGGACAAAGTTTTAAAATGGGCCGTTCATTGAAGGTGCGCCTTATAATCCGGTGCGCCTTTTAGTGCGGAAAATACGCTACATAAATAACACGTTAATAAAACCATCTGTGTCACTCCAATTCATTAAATCCATCGATCGTCCTTTGTCAACAATGCGTGCGCGCCGCTGACGGCGCTTGCACTTCAAAATATTCCACAGGCCCATATAACGATATATAAATTATATATCAAATAACTATTATATAAGCAATAGTATTATCAAGCCATCTGTGCACTCTAAATCATTAAATCCAGCGATCAAATTCCTCGTCCTTTGTCAACAACGCCGCGCGCGCGTGCGCCCTGACGTCAGCCTCGTCGGTATTCCACAGATCTACTATATAAGTATATTGTAGTGTTAACAAAGTACAAGGAAAGACGTGGGTTTGGTAAACGGCTCTTTATTTAACAAAACAAACTTCCAGGCGTGTGGCGGCGTGGACTTCCAGCCACGGAGGTGGAAGATAGATCCATAGAATAGGACCGGGCGTGCGTAAAAGCCATGACCGAGCCCCATCCACCGTCCCCGGACAGCCACCCGGCCGAGCGCCGGCCCCCGACTTCTATCCACGGAGGTGAAAGAGAGCTCCGTAGAGTAGGACCGGGCGTGCGTAAAAGCCATAATAGTTTTTCAAACCTTCTGTGTCACTCCAAATCCTTAAATCCTTCAAACTCTTCGTCCTCCGTGTCACTTAGAAACAAAGCCGCTAATGATGCCGGTAGTACGTGGCGGCCTTCGTCGTCTTCGTCATCCCGTGATCAATTTTTGTCCTTTTTGTAAACAACCGCCGCGCCGCGCTGCTGACGTCACTTGAAATTCAAATTACAGTAATCCCTTGCTACATCGCGGTTCGTTTATGGCGGTTTCACAAAAAATTCACATATAAGTCGCTCCTCATTATAAGTCGCCCCCCCACCCAAACTATGAAAAAAAACGCGACTTATAGTCCGAAAATTACAGTACATGATTTCCAAACAACAACAAACAAATAATGCAGAATAGCATGCCTGAAGTGGGTGCAGACAGCTGTTGTGAAGACGGTCCCGGCTGCGGCTCATTTGTACTTCTGATTATTGACACATTCCGAGCGCAGTCTATTGATGGCCTCATTTCACTTGGAGGAACTGCGGAACCAGAGTGATTTAAATCTGGGGTCTAGAAGCATTGCTAAGGTCAAGACACTTAATGACTCCAGTTTGGAAGCAGTGTCTGTGACTCGACGCTTCAGGTGTTCATGCTGCCTGTGTGTGCAAGGTTGAAGCATTACACACTAGTATACAAGATATAGTATTTTCGTAATCGTTATGACCTTTGACCCTGACACTCGCCTCTCTTTAGACAACTCCACTGTCGCTTAATGGTAAGGAGCAAGCACAAGAAGTGTTTCTCCTATGATGATGAACTCATCAGCTGTAAGTGGAGTCAAATCTGTTTTTAAAAAGGCCAGAGATACCCACACTGTTTTCCTCATGTAGCCTATTCAGCATTTCATAGGTGCTGTTCCAGCGTGTTGGCACCTCATTGATGAGTTTCAGGGTTGGTCATCCGGTCTGTTGCTGCACTTGAGCAAGATTCTCCTTGACTGTAGTGCTCAATCGGAAGTACAGTGCCTTGCGAAAGTATTCGGCCCCCTTGAACCTTTCAACATTTCGCCACATTTCAGGCTTCAAACATAAAGATATAAAATTTTAATTTTTTGTCAAGAATCAACAACAAGTGGGACACAATCGTGAAGTGGAATGAAATTTATTGGACAATTCAAACTTTTTTAACAAATAAAAAACTGAAAAGTGGGCCGTGCAATATTATTCGGCCCCTTTACTTTCAGTGCAGCAGACTCACTCCAGAAGTTCAGTGAGGATCTTTGAATGATCCAATGTTGTCCTAAATGACTGATGATGATAAATAGAATGCACCTGTGTGTAATCAAGTCTCCGTATAAATGCACCTGCTCTTTGATAGTCTCAGGGTTCTGTTTAAAGCGCAGAGAGAACCATGAAGACAAAGGAACACACCAGGCAGGTCCGAGATACTGTTGTGGAGAAGTTTAAAGCCGGATTTGGATACAAAAAGATTTCCCAAGCTTTAAACATCTCAAGGAGCACTGTGCAAAGCAATTATATTGAAATGGAAGGAGTATCAGACCACTGCAAATCTACCAAGACCCGGCCGTCCCTCCAAAGTTTCATCTCAAACAAGGAGAAGACTGATCAGAGATGCAGCCAAGAGGCCCATGATCACTCTGGATCAGGGGTCACCAACTCCGGTCCTCAAGGGCGCCAATCCAGCCTGTTTTAGATGTATCCCCCCTGCAACACACCTGAATCAAATAATCAGGATCGCTATCAGCCTTAATAGAGCTTGCTGATGAGCTGATCATTTGAATCAGGTGTGTTGTTGCAGGGCTGCACCTAAAACAGGCTGGATTGGCGCCCTTGAGGACCGGAGTTGGTGACCCCTGCTCTGGATGAACTGCAGATAACTACAGCTGAGGTGGGAGAGTCTGTCCATAGGACAACAATCAGTCGTGCACTGCACAAATCTGGCCTTTATGGAAGAGTGGCAAGAAGAAAGCCATTTCTCAAAGATATCCATAAAAAGTCTCGTTTAAAGTTTGCCACAAGCCACCTGGGAGACATATCAAACATGTGGAAGAAGATTAAAGATTAAAAGATTAAAGTCCCAATGATCGTCACACACACACCTGGGTGTGGTGAAATTTGTCCTCTGCATTTAACCCATCCCCGTGTGATTTTAATCCATCCCCTGGGGGAGAGGGGAGCAGTGAGCAGCAGCGGTGCCGCGCTCGGGAATCAGTTGGTGATCTAACCCCCCAATTCCAACCCTTAAGTTAATGCTGAGTGCCAAGCAGGGAGGCAATGGGTCCCATTTTTATAGTCTTTGGTATGACCCGGTTTGAACCCACAACCTTCCAGTCTCAGGGCGGACACTCTACCACTAGGCCACTGAGCTGTTAGGAGGTGCTCTGGTCAGATGAAACCAAAATCGAACTTTTTGGCCACAATGCAAAACGATATGTTTGGCGTAAAAGCAACACAGCTCATCACCCTGAACACACCATCCCCACTGTCAAACATGGTGGTGGCAGCATCATGGTTTGGGCCTGCTTTTCTTCAGCAGGGACAGGGAAGATGGCTAAAATTGATGGGAAGATGGATGGAGCCAAATACAGGACCATTCTGGAAGAAAACCTGTTGGAGTCTGCAAAAGACCTGAGACTGTGACGGAGATTTATCTTCCAACAGGACAATGATCCAAAACATAAAGCCAAATCTACAATGGAATGGTTCACAAATAGACGTATCCAGGTGTTAGAATAGCCAAGTCAAAGTCCAGACCTGAATCCAATCGAGAATCTGTGGAAAGAGCTGAAGACTGCTGTTCACAAACGCTCTCCATCCAACCTCACTGAGCTCGAGCTGTTTTGCAAGGAAGAATGGGCAAGAATTCCAGTCTCTCGATGTACAAAACTGATAGGGACATACCCCAAGCGACTTGCAGCTGTAATTGCAGCAAAAGGTGGCGCTACAAAGTATTAGCGCAAGGGGGCCGAATAATATTGCACGCCCCACTTTTCAGTTTTTTATTTGTTAAAAAAGTTTAAATTATCCAATAAATTTTGTTCCACTTCACGATTGTGTCCCACTTGTTGTTGATTCTTGACAAAAAATTAAACTTTTATATCTTTATGTTTGAAGCCTGAAATGTCACGAAATGTTGAAAGGTTCAAGGGGGCCGAATACTTTCGCAAGGCACTGTATACCGTTTTTTCGGATTATAAATCGCGTTTTTTTTCATAGTTTGGGTGGGGGGGCGATTTATACGCAGGAGCGATTTATATGTGAAGTTATTCACAAAGTTTCATAATGTAAAAATCCGAGATGTAGTGAAACCGCAATAAACGAACCGCGATGTAGCAAGGGATTACTGTAATCTGAACTGCAACTGTATATGTAAATATGTACATATATATGTGAGTGTGTGTGTGTGTGTGTGTGTGTGTGTGTGTGTGTGTGTGTGTGTGTGTGTGTGTGTGTGTGTGTGTGTGTGTGTGTGTGTGTGTGTGTGTGTGTGTGTGTGTGTGTGTGTGTGTACAGGACTGTCTCAGAAAATTAGAATATTGTGATAAAGTTCTTTATTTTCTGCAATGCAATTAAAAATACAAAAATGTCATACATTCTGGATTCATTACAAGTCAACTGAAATATCTTAAACCCTTTTATTATTTTATTATTGCTGATTATTGCTTACAGCTTAAGAAAACTCAAAAATTGAATCTCAAAATATTAGAATATTTCCTCAGACCAAGTAAAAAAAAAAGATTTATAACAGCAAAACAAAATCAAACATTTGAAATTGTCCATTAATGCACTCAGTACTTGGTTGGGAATCCTTTTGCACGGATTACTGCATCATTGCGGCGTGGCATTGAGGCAATCAGCCTCTGGGATTGCTGAGGTGTTACGGATGCCCAGGATGCTTCAATGTGGATGCTTTAGCTCATTTGCATTGTTGGGTCTGGTGTCTTTCAGCTTCTTCTTCACAATACCCCACAAATTCTCTATGGGGTTCAGGTCAGGGGAATTGGCAGGCCAATCGAGGACAGTAATGCCATGGTCAGTACACCATTTACTGGTGGTTTTGGCACTGTGGGCAGGTGCCAGATCATGCTGGAAAATGAAAATCATCATCTCCATAGAGCTCTTCAGCAGAGGGAAGCATGTAGTGCTCTAAAATCTGCATTTACTCTGGACTTGATGAAACACAGTGGACCAACACTAGCAGCTGACATGGCTCCCCAAACCATCGCTGACTGTGGGAACTTCACACTGGATTTCAACTAGGATTTTCCTCCTCTCCAGCCTTTCTCCAGATTCTGGCGCCTTGACTTCCAAATGAAATACAAAACTTGCTTTCGTCTGAAAAGAGGACTTTGGACCACTCTGCAACTGTCCAGTGCTTCTTTTCCATAGCCCAAGTCAGACGCTTCAGAAGTGGCTTGACCATGGGAATACGGCTATTGTAGGCCATTTCCTGGAACCGTCTGTGAACAGTGGCTTTTGATACCTGGACTCCAGCTTCAGTCCACTGTCTTTGAACCTCCCCCAAATTCTGGAAGCGACTCTTCCTCACAATGCTGTTAAGGCTGCGGTCATCTCTCTTGGTTGTGCAGCGTTTCCTGCCACATTTCCCCCTTCCAACAGACTTTTTGTGAATGTGCTTTGAAACTGCTCTCTGTGAGCAGCTTGCTCTTTGAGAAATTTCTTTTTGTGTCTTACCCTCATGATGGAGGGTGTCAATGTTGGTCCTCTGGACAGCAGTCAGATCAGCAGTCTTCCCCATGCTTGTGATTTAGTTTACTGAACCAAGCTGAGTGTTTTTCAAGGCTCAGGAAACCCTTGCAGGTGTTTCGAGTTAATTAGACGATTCAAATGATTAGTTGAATACCCTACTACTATACTTTTTCACGATATTCTAATAATTTGAGATAGGATATTTGAGTTTTCTTTAGCTGTATGCCATAATTAGCAATATTAAAATAATAAATGGCTTGCAATATTTCAGTTGATTTGTAATGAATCCAGAATTTATGACGTTTTAGTTTTTTTAATTGCATTACAGAAAATAAAGAACTTTATCACAATATTCTAATTTTCTGAGACAGTCCTGTATATATGTATGTATGTATGTATGTATGAATATATATGTATGAATGTGTGTGTCTGTGTATATATGTATGTGTGTGTATAATGTGTATGTGTATGCATGTGTAACTGTACATGCGTGTGCACAAAGACAAGTCTCGGTAAAAATATGATCCAAAGAATGATGAACTTACGACAGTTGACATTTCTATGAAGCTGTGATGTCTTTTAAACTCTAAACCTTCCTTCTGACAATATTCAGAGACTGTGAAAATCATTAGGTGTAATACCAGATTTAGTTTTTTTGCAGCTGATTTTTACTAGGCTGTTTTGATGTTTTCATTTCTGAACATATCACAATTGTTTTTTATATTCATCCTAATTATAGTCATGTAACATTTGAATTTTTAATTTCTGCCATTGTCTTTTAGATTTAACATACGAGTTCATCCAAAGAGGTGGCCTGAGAGATCCTATCATCTTTGAGAAAATTGATGGCCTCGGACTCAAGTATATTTTTTTCCTTTGCACTTTTTTTTACTTCTCTCTGTTCCCCTTCCCTCCCCTTTAAGCACTCATAATTTGTTCCATAAAGTGGGCATAGTAACACCTTTTTCTTGTTTTATAGAATGCCTGATCCAAGCTTCAGTGTGAGTGATGTCAAGATGTTTGTTGGTAAGCCTTTATTTCATTCACTGAGCAAAGATTTGTAGTACAGGTCGTCTTCAACTCACAAACACAATGGAATCTGACTGTGTTTGGAAGTCGAATTGTTGAGACATAAAATTTTGCTTTGAAAGTGAATTTTATTCAATTAAAAAAATAAACTGTGAGTCATCACTAACATGGTCGAAGGGTTTCTTTGTCACAATGATCCTAGGAGATAGGTTGTCTGGGAATTTATGCCCTTGGCAGGGTCATACAGGCAGGTCCTAGGTGAGGGACCAGACAAAGCATGGCTCACAAGCCCCCTCATGAAGAGTACAATAAGTGGGTTGTGTTTTCCCTTTGCTGTATGTGGGTCACCATTGCCTTAATCTGGAGCCAGGCCTGGAAGTGGGGCTTGTTGGTGAGTAGCTGGTGGACGCCTCAGCCCAAAAATACAATATGGGTCATTTTCCCCATGAGCTGACAACGTGTGGGAGCGGCCAAATTGGTCAGGTGCTCTGTGAGCTGGGCTGTCGCCAGAGGCGGGGATCTTGGCGATCCTATTTATGCCGACAGAAGCTTACACTAGAAACCTGGAATTTCACCTCTCTGGCAGGGTACTTGCCTATGTTGGTGTGTTGAGGCAGAGAAGTTCAGATGAGCAATGGTCTGACTCGACTCCTCAGCTTGGGCTCTGCTACCAATCCTCTCCGAAGAGGTTAGACTGTCTTCCAGTCTGGAGTTGCCCACGGTGAGAGGCGCAGAGCAGGTGTGGGCATACCAATTGCGCCCCCGGCTTGGAACCTGTTCACCTCAGTGCACAAGATGGTAGCCTCCCTTCACGTGGAGGGGAGGGGTCCCTACTGTTGTTGATGCCAAGGCACGAAACAGCATTTAAGAGTACCCCCCCGTGTTTGGAGTCCTTGGAGGGTGTTCTGGAGAACGCTCTCGCTGGGTACTCCCTCATTCTGCTGGGGGAGTTCAGTGCTCATGTGGGCAGTGACACTGAGACCTGGAAGGTCGTGATTGGGAGGAATGTACCCCCTATCAAAACCTGAGAGGTGTTTAATTTTTATACTTATGTGCCTGTTCCAAATTGTACACAACAAACACCATGTCCAAACATAAGGGGGCACCTGGCAACAGGACACCCGAGGCCGCAGTTTGCCAGCATTTTACACATTCATTGTTGTATTTTGAGTTACTTTGAAGTAACAATAAATCTACTTTGCTATCCAAGCTCTACAGTGACTACTTAACATTGGATCAAAGTGTCATTTCTTCAGATATAATTAAAACATTGCAGAAATGAGAGGGGTGTACTCACTTTTGTGAGATACTATATATAAGTAGCCGGGAGTCTGGGGGGCCGATGATATAGATATACAGGACTGTCTCAGAAAACTAGAATATTGTGATAAAGTTCTTTATTTTCTGTAATGCAATTAAAAAACCAAAAATGTCATACATTCTGGATTCATTACAAATCAACTGAAATATTGAAAGCCTTTTAATATTTTAATATTGCTGATTATGGCATACAGCTTAAGAAAACTCAAATATCCTATCTCAAAATATTAGAATATCATGAAAAAGTATACTAGTATGGTATTCAACTAATCACTTGAATCATCTAATTAACTCGAAACACCTGCAAGGGTTTCCTGAGCCTTGAAAAACACTCAGCTTGGTTCAGTAAACTAAATCACAAGCATGGGAAAGACTGCTGTTCTGACTGCTGTCCAGAGGACCATCATTGACACCCTCCAAAAGAAATTTCTCAAAGAGCAAGCTGTTCACAGAGTGCAGTTTCAAAGCACATCCACAAAAAGTCTGTTGGAAGGGTGAAATGTGGCAGGAAACGCTGCACAACCAAGAGAGATGACCGCAGCCTTAACAGCATTGTGAGGAAGAGTCGCTTCCAGAATTTGGGGGAGCTTCAAAGACAGTGGACTGAAGCTGGAGTACAGGTATCAAAAGCCACTGTTCACAGACGTGTCCAGGAAATGGGCTACAATAGCCGTATTCCCATGGTCAAGCCACTTCTGAACTCAAGACAACAGAAGAAGCTTCTGACTTGGGCTATGGAAAAGAAGCACTGGACAGTTGCAGAGTGGTCCAAAGTCCTCTTTTCAGACGAACGCAAGTTTTGTATTTCATTTGGAAGTCAAGGCGCCAGAGTCTGGAGAAAGGCTGGAGAGAAGCAAAATCCAAGTTGCTTGAAATCCAGTGTGAAGTTCCCACAGTCAGCGATGGTTTGGGGAGCCATGTCAGCTGCTGGTGTTAGTCCACTGTGTTTCATCAAGTCCAGAGTAAATGCAGATTTTAGAGCACTACATGCTTCCGTCTGCTGAAGAGCTCTATGGAGATGATGATTTTCATTTTCCAGCATGATCTGGCACCTGCCCACAGTGCCAAAACCACCAGTAAATGGTGTATTGATCATGGCATTACTCTCCTCGATTGGCCTGCCAATTCTCCTGACCTGAACCCCATAGAGAATTTGTGGGGTATTGTGAAGAAGAAGCTGAAAGACACCAGACCCAACAAGCAAATGAGCTAAAGGTTGCTATTGAAGCATCCTGGGCATCCATAACACCTCAGCAATGCCAGAGGCTGATTGCCTCTATGCCACGCCGCAATGATGCAGTAATCCGTGCAAAAGGATTCCCAACCAAGTACTGAGTGCATTAATAGGCATTTTCAAATGTTTGATTTTGTTTTGCCTTTTTAAATCTTTTTTTTTTACTTGGTCTGAGGAAATATTCTAATATTCTGATAGGATTTCTAAATTTTCTTAAGCTGTAAGCCCTAATCAGCAATATTAAAATAATTAAAGGCTTGCAATATTTCAGTTGACTTGTAATGAATCCAGAATGTATGACATTTTTGTTTTTTTAATTGCATTACAGAAAATAAAGAGCTTCATCACAATATTCAAATTTTCTGAGACAGTCCTGTCTGTCTGTGTGTGTGTGTGTATATATATATATAGATATACATATTCCGGGTGGATGCCGTCGATGCCTGGTGCCTCACCAGTTTTCAGCCGTTGGATGGCCAGCCCGATTTCTTGTGTTGTGAAGTCGTGGGATAGGTTAAAATCACAGCCTGGTGCCCTGTGCAGCTGATGGACCCTCGCCAATGTTCTTCTGGGGAAATCCTTGTCTGCGTTGTGGAAGCGGCCTTTGCTCAGCAGTAGTGACGCGATGGAATTTGCAGAGATGGGACATTGTGCTGGGGTTGTCGACCTGCCCATCTGCTTGTTCGCGGTCTGCCATGCCCGACGGCTAGAGTGTGTGAAGTCAATTGATTCCACTGTCTCTGTCCATCTTTGCCTGCGTTTCTCATTTAGTCTGTAGATTAGGTTGTTCGCGGCTATGTCCCTGTCTTCACTAGTTTGTGATTCTGTGTGGGCGCGAAGTAGCTCTTCACATTCGTCATCCCAGCAGGGAACATAGGCTTTGCGTACGCCGCAGGGGATGTTCTTCTTGGCGGCGGCCAGCGGCGGTCAGCAGCATCTTGCAGTATGAGTCGTAGGCGATGTCCAAGTTGGTGGGGCGTGGGTGTGGGAGACAACAGCTGCCTTATTCACTTGCTGTGAGAAGCCTACCCAATTTGCTTTCCGGAAGTTCCACCTCTTCACGTCTTTCCCTTCCACAGGCTGGGCCAGAGATTGGATGGTTATAAGCGATGGTCGATGGTGTGAACGGGGGAACCTGTCCAGGATACGTCTTTCTGGTAGTGGTTCGTTGTCGCGGCATTTTGCAAAGGCCAGGTCCGGGTTGGTGCTGTTCCAGCGTGCAGAGTAGAAAGTGCGTGGCTCCTTTGGGTCGTATAGGAGTGTTGCCTCCGCGGCCGAGGCCCATTCTGCCAGGAATTCACCATCAGCGTTGGAGCTGCTGTAGCCCCAGTCTGTGTGCTGGCTGTTGAAATCACCAGCATACATGGCGGGGGCTCGGACATCTGGCAGAGATGTTGGGGTGAACCTGTTCGAGGGCGGCTTGTAGATGTTGACGATGGCCGTGTCTTGCACTTTAGTTGTAATTACGGCTGTGGACTCGGTCGGATTTTTGCTCCGAGTCCGAGTCCGGCCTCTTGACCATGAGTCCGAGTCCGAGTCCGGCTGTCCATTTTTTCTGTTAATTCATGTGACTGCTTAGTCTTTATTCAAGGCTAATTTAGATCAAAATCTAAATAATTACAACAGTTTTGTGATGGCTTTGTCTTTATTAAACATATAAACGAATACAATAAACAGATACTTTCAAGTTTTAATCATTAATTACACCATTATAGCTCAGACATTTATCTAAACACAAATAATTAGTGACGACCCCTTATTTGGAAAGCGAAAAACCCATGTCGTACGGCGTCAGCACTGTTGTTTTCAATAAAAACATGAGGAACTCACGTTTGCGTCAGTCAATTTTAATTTTTATAGAGGATTATTCTCATTTGATGTCTTTAAATTCATCCGCGTTCTGCCATTGAAGCGGGGTGCATTCAAAGACCAGTCGTACAGACGGAACACTCATTCACTTCACCAAAACCAATATAATTACGTGAGCTCTTTGCATAAACCTCGATGCAAAGAAACTCCTCTTTTTGGGTACAGGCTACAAGGAGTATATATTACAAAGGAGACTTTATACTTAATTGTGATCATCATTCATCCATCCATCCATTTTATTTTATTACTCAGGTATTTTCAAAGCAAATTAATATTGTTGCATTTATTAATTTGCTTTAACATGACAGCGCAATATAATTAAAAGCTGACACGATAGCAATGTCAAACGTGTTCATTTAAGAAAAAGCCACACACGTTTTGTGATCAAATCTTTCATAACGAGAATGATTTGAGTGAATTGATTTTACAATTTTTATCCCCCCTCCCCACCATCTGTCACTTTGCTTGGGACAAAAGGAGCCTTCAGAACTAAAATTTCTTCTCAATTATTCATTCAAATCAATTCACTCAAATCATTCTCGTTATGAAAGATTTGATCACGAAACGTTTCCGTTTCATGTTTTTATTGAAAACAACAGTGTTGACGCCGTACGACGCCGTACGACATCGGTTTTTCGCTATAATTCGGTATAATTCGAGGTAGTCCACCCTCACCCAAAGTTAAGGTTTCATGGGAATATTATTGTCATAATTGTCTGGACCATATATGATAATTGTTTAATGGTAGTTATTGATAGATCTTGAAGATGTCAAGTTATAGGTGCATAAGACTATGTTGTTCATGCATATAGCACGTTCATTGTAAGAGGGGAAGAGATGTTGTGTATTTTGGGCTAACTCAAATTCCGTAGTAGAAAAACCCCGGAAGTGGGATGGGCATTCTGTGTTGTTCTGGTACGCCCTGTGAACGCACTGTGAGTAAGGAATAAAGCAGTTATCATTCACGTCGTTGTCCGACCTATTCTTGCTATCTAAGAACCTGGAAAATAGTAAGGATATAACATATATCACGTGTCATTACGACGAGTTTGGTGGAGTTTTTACTGCTTCTTCCAACTCCTACCGCGCTGACTGTAACCTGACACTCTCTGGCTGCGGCTTGCCTCTTTTTTTTATTGTCGGACTCGGTGGACTCGGTCAAAATCAGCACCGAGTCCGAGTCCGAGTCCGGCAAAAATGACCGAGTCCGAGTCCCCGAGTCCGAGCCAAGTCCACAGCCCTGGTTGTAATCCATTCCACCTCTGCATCTTTTGCGGACTGTGCTATGGCTGACCAAGCCATGTCGTTACGAACGAACGTCGCTATGCCGTGATGTTTGTCGGCGGTGTGGCCAGCCAGTGTACGCAGGAAGCTTCAAGAAGTTCTTGTTTTCAATGTGGGTCTCCTGCAGTAGAACTATAGTCACCTTGTTTTTAATGGCGATCTGTTCGATGACGTTGAGTTTAGCGGTGGTAAGGCCTTCAACGTTGATCTGCAGTAATGCTAAACCAGCTAGGCTTTGTGCGGTCTGCAGACGTGGCAAAGACATTAGTTTCGCTTTTGTAGGCTTATCAAACCTGTAAGCTACGCAGAGGGGAGGCCGCGTAGAAGCTGTCTTTTTCTCCCCCGTCTCCTTTAGTGAAGCAACAAGGAGACAATTTTTTGAGGAAAATGGTTCTCAATAATTATAAGCACTAATTTGTCTCTTGTATTCCAGTCAATATAGTATAGTTTACCGTTTTGGCCCGAATATAAGACGATGTTTTTTGCATTGTAATAAGACTGAAAAAGTGGGGGTCGTCTTACTTTCGGGGTCTAGACATTATAAATATTCACAACACTAGATGGCGCCAGATATCTTTAAAGTGAAGTTACATCACCGCGCCTTAAGTCTCGCGTGAGTTACCTCAGTTTATCGTGATTGTTGGAACTTGAGCTTGTAAGTTAAAGGTTGCAGGTATCGACTGAGTATGTTGCTGTGATTGTGTGCGTCTTTGACACAAAGTGAGTACCGTATTTTCCGCACTAAAAGGCGCACCGGGTTATAAGGCGCACCTTCAATGAACGGCCCATTTTAAAACTTTGTCCATATATAAGGCGCACCGGATTATAAGGCGCATAAAATAGAAGCTATACTGCAACAAACTGAGGTTGACTAGGGTTGCGGTATGCATCCACTAGCCCAGGGGTGGCCAACCAGTCAGAGACTAAGAGCCACATTTTTTACTGTGTCATCGCAAAGAGCCACATCATACACATGAGCACACATGACCCCCCCCCACATGAACACCCCCCCCCCCCCCCCCACACACACACACACAAACATGCACACGCGCGCACACACACACACACACCCCTCTGCTCAGCAAAATTTATTGTGTGACATTATTATGTCACGCACCAACATGATAATGACAAATTGACTCCTACAGTACTAAAACCACAGACCAAAGACCACATTTTCAACAATGAACATTGTGTGCATTGTCTCACACAGAACAACTCTCAGTTCAACAAATTCCACAAACAAAAACATAAGTTTTTTCACTTACTATGTGTGGCGGGACAGACCATTTTTAGTTTGTCGTTTTCAGGAGACAAGATTTCAATAACGTCACTGAGGCATATTTTAACGAACTCCACTTCATTGTATGGCTTTTTAGCCCGTGCAATGTTCCAAGCCAGTTGAAACAATGCAAGTGTGACAGTCTGAGTGCTTCGTAATTTTTCTGAAAAACTGTACCTATTTTTCTACCTGACTTTTCAAAGTGTCCAAATTTGTGCTTGCGAAATTCAGTCCCTTTTGCAAAGTCCTTATCGATATTGGCATGAAGTGAGCTGAAGTGGCGCTGACCATTTGAAGCTTTTAAATGCGCCAATGACGTCCGACATATCAGGCAGAATGGCTTGCCATAGCGTTCAACAAAAAACAACTTTAACCCTGTTAAAAACGTCCTGTGTTCATCGTCATATATTCGTTTAGCTGTGCATTTTTTCCTTGCCATTCTGGCAAGCGTCTTGTCAGCTTTTCTGGACCTAATGGGCCCCCGTAGTCACAGTCGCCATTCATTAAAAAGCCAGAAAAACCAATCGCTCTGTTTGTCCCTCCTCTTTTGCGGGATTTCACCTCACGCGCATGCGCGTTTGACCAAAATACCATATTGAACTCAAGCGAAGCAAATACGCACGAAAAATAAACACAAATGTTGATATGAACGTAAAAGAGCCGCATGAAACCAGCCAAAGAGCCGCATGCGGCTCGCGAGCCGCGGGTTGGCCACCGCTGCACTAGCCAATAACCAACGAGCCCTCTGTAAACAATCGCGTTTCTCAAACGATCTCCTATAAAATGATCGGAACTGACTAAAGTTCGATCTAACGCATTGGTTCTACTTACCTATGTTTCCCTTCCATATCGATCCGTAGATTTACTCGAAACATTAACAGAGCAGCCTATTTTCACATGAAATAGCCTGGTACGTATAGCAGCTATCGTTATAGCATTAGCCATCCGCAAAGTCCCACGAGCCTCAGCTCGCAATCTCCCATGAGCCTCAGCAAAGTGTAAACAATCGCGTTTCTCAAACGATCTCCTATAAAATGATCGGAACTGACTAAAGTTCGATCTAACGCATTGGTACTACTTACCTATGTTTCCCTTCCATATCGATCCGTAGATTTACTCGAAACATTAACAGAGCAGCCTATTTTGACATGAAATATCCTGGTACGTATAGCAGCTATCGTTATAGCATTAGCCATCCGCAAAGTCCCACGAGCCTCAGCTCGCAATCTCCCATGAGCCTCAGCAAAGTGTAAACAATCGCGTTTCTCAAACGATCTCCTATAAAATGATCGGAACTGATTAAAGTTCGACCTAACGCATTGGTACTACTTACCTATGTTTCCCTTCCATATCGATCCGTAGATTTACTCGAAACATTAACAGAGCAGCCTATTTTGACATGAAATAGCCTGGTACGTATAGCAGTTTGCTTCGTGTGCGCGCTGTTTGATTGACACCCGGGGGCAAAAAGAGCATAACCATCTGAGCCAACCCCCTATACAGTCCTCAGGCTTCCCAACTATAGCGGTAGTGTTAGAGTGGTGCTCACTCTAACTTATTTTTGCAAGAACCACACGGGAGACAGTACGCCCTTTTTAAGCACTTGCAAGTGGAGAGTCATTCGTCGCTGTGCGTACAGCAATGATCGAATGAGGTCTGACTCAGACCTCTTGCAAGAACATTTTTATTGAGAGAAACAGGGTGGGGGTGAGAGTGGGGATGAGAGTGGGCAGGATGGGGTTGAAACCCCTGGCCTGCTGGTCGAAGCATAGCAGGGGGTCTTTTACGACGTTGTGTAAACAGAACAACTTTGATTGCTTCCTCTGCAGCTGGTCAATCAGTTCAAAAGATCTTTGCACTTTGTTCTACTACTTTTGTTAAGACAGGACAAGCTAGGTTAATTATTACAGGTTACATTCCAACATAATCATAGGATCAAACTAATCTATCAACCCTAACATATCCCTCCTGTTTATCATATGATTATGTCACCCCGATTAACAAACATAAGAAAGAAAATATAATGAAGATAGAAAAATAAAAACAAAAACACAGAAACAGTACATCAACGTATTTATCACTTGCGAGGCATTTCCGACTGTCAGATTATCAACTTTCTGTGAAAAACGTTCAGCTAATCAGCATTATCGCAATCTTCTGTCCGCAGCGCATTAAAATCATCACATTCAACATGCCTAAGATGTTGCATTCGGACTTCAGCTACGGTAGAAGACACAGATCTTGATACAGCTGACTTCAAACATGAGATAACACAGGTTGTAAACGAGCACAACAATACCAGCACAACAAGCATAGGAGTCACAAGTTTCAATAGCAGTTGCCACCAAGCACCAGAGAATAGCCATGAAAAGAAACCCCATTGATGTGGGACTTTGTCTTTTGACATGGCCTGGGTGTAAATTCTTCAGTCAGTTCACGGCGTCGTTGATGTGTGTCATTAACTCCTGGAATGTATGTGCAACAGGAAGTCCCAATGATGTGGCACACGCCACCTTGCTCTGCAGTCATCAAGTCCAGAACCATCTTGTTTTGCAAGACCATTAGTCCAATAGCCTGAATCTCTCTGTTTTGTCCATCGTAGACTTGCCGTGAGAGATTCACAAAGGATTGAAAACGATAGTTCAGTGTCTCGATGAAGAGGTATTGTTTTCCAACTCCGATCCAAGGAAAAAGCGCATGAACGACTTTGTCTCCGACGGGCCACACTTTGTGGCTGTCAGGGACATTCGCACCCCAGACGGGATAATGTGGTTCAAAGGTTGCAACAGCCCTGCGTCGATGTCCAGGAGAGTTGTGTGCTGTCAGCTGATGATGTTGTATCCTGTAGGTGTGGTCGGTCCCCCACACTGGTGCACACACCCGTGTCCAGTTGGCGGACAGCATCGGACAACTCTTGTGACCACAAAGCCACGAGCCATTCTGAATTAAGTAGGTCCCTTCCGATGGTGCAGCCATGTTGGTAGGAGAGCCCTTATGCCTCGAAATGGCTCTCCCATCCTGGCACTCAGCGGTGATGTCCAAAGCTCCCATCCAGTTTCCTCCTGGAGAGCAGTCGTTAATGCATTCGTGGGTTTCATTTTCTTGGATGAAACACGTGTAGTGCATTCTAGGTAGCCTTTTTGTTTAGGCCACTTGTGGCATCTATCGTCCTTCAACAGTCACATTGGGACTAATCCAAAAGAGTTCGATCACAGGTTCTTTTCTGTGAGTCCAGGGCGGTAGGAGTAGCATCACTGACTGTGACAGCACGGAGTTGAAATCCAACTCCTCCCACAGAGGTCATGCATTTCGCTCATTGTTCTGGCCTCCAGGTGAACTTGCGTGGAGGAAGGGGGGGAGTTTGGAACACACAGCATCCCTCCTGTGTGTGGGATCGCACAGTGAACGTCACACACCGGTACCAAGTGTTGATTTCGTATGGGTTTCTGGGGTCCCATGACCAGTCCTCAAAGTTCTCATCATGTGACCATCTTTTTCCTCGGTCGACATTGTCACTTGGTCTATTCAGACGAGCCCATAGACCATAGCACGCTCCAACCACAACGCAGCAGAGGATCCACCTGGCAAGTGGAGACCCGTTGCTACTAGGATGGCAGAGACACCGATATTTCCCATTGCCTAGTCAGAGTGGGGATCTTATGGATTCCATTCTTCACCAACATTGAGACGCCCCGCCCTAAACGACGAGGCCCCTTCGTAGTCAGACTTCCCCCCACTCCGAAAATGGGGTACAGCACTCTCTGTAACGTCCAGTGGTTGAGGTGAAACAACTTCAACCATTCAACCTGTATTTTCCTTTCATTCAGGCAATCATTCATCAATGCTCATTTGCATCTCACACACAGTCTCCAAAAAGGAGTCTTTCTATCACGTTGGTCCCGATTTATCCAAGCTCTCCACACAACATTCATATACCATTTTCAACTCAAGGTTCCTGATAAAACAATCCACCAGTCCAAAAAAAACTCAACACAAAAAAACTGCTGGCAAATTAATCAGAATTTTTTTTTCTTTGTTTTTAAATTTAAAGAACTCAATTTCTCAGATTTAGCTCACATATAGAAGTTTGTATAATCTTATAACACAACCAATCAATTATTCCTAATAAATGTAGCATTGCAATGTCTTAAATTCATAATTTTGCTTCTTCCAATTCCTGAAAGAATGTTTTGTCGTTTTTTTTCCGAATTTATCATGAGGGCTCGACACTAACATGCACTAGTGTGGATCGATTTCGGCCCGCAAACAGATTTCTCTCTTTTCCGCTCATTTTTATTTTTCAAAATTGTTTCTGTTGTGCGGTGCAATTTGGATAGACCAATGTCTAGCAATTTGTTTGCACTAAAGGTTTAGCTGATTTCATCATTCTAACACATACGCACACACATGCACAGCTCTCGCGCACAAGGGGTGGGGCCCCAGCACCAATGATTCGTCACAGGCTGGCCATTTCCTGCAGTCGATCATGAGCTGGTCCCTCCCACGCACGCTAGGACAGCACATTCAAATTTTTTATTTATCTTTTAGAAGCAATTTGCATTTCTTTACCACTTGATTTGCAAATTTTAACTTTGTGGTGCAACACGCTTTTCAAAAAGGACGAAGCCAAATTAGTAACATACAGTTCGGGTGGCTGCAAGAGCACAATAGATTACATCATGGTCAGAAAGGAGGACCGCGTCCTGGTCAGGGATGCCAAGGCAATCCCCGGAGAAGAGTGTGTGTCTCAGCATCGCCTAGTCATCGGAGACCTAACTCTGCGGAACAAGAAGGTGGGGGCTAAGAATCATCCTCCCAAGTTGAAGGTGTGGAAGCTACATAGCGGAGGGAATAAAAACGAGTTTAGGGAGAAGATTGAGCATATAGCAGAAGAAGTGGAGGAGATGATGGAGTCGGGTGGTGTGGATGGCAAGTGGCAGGCAATGAAGAAGGCTCTGCTTGAAGCCACAGAGGAGGTGTGCGGATGGTCAAAGGGTAAAGCAAGACAAAGAGAGACATGGTGGTGGAATGACAGCGTCGAAAGAGCGGTGAATGAGAAGAGGAGGTGCCATAAAGTATGGAAGAAATCTAAAAGGGAGGCAGACCGAGCGTGGTATGTAGAGGCAAGGAGGGCGTCACGGACAGCAGTGGGGGAGGCCCAAGAGACCAAGAGGAAATAATTTGCAAGTGAATTGGAGAGTGAGAGAGGACAAAAGAGCTTCTTCAAGATAGCGAAGCAAATGGTTAAGGAGAGGCGTGATGTGACCGGTGCAAACTGTGTCAAGGATGAGGATGGCAACATCGTGACAGACAACAGAGGAGTGAAGGAAGTATGGCGAAGGTACATGGAGAAGCTGCTGAATGTGGAGAATGACTGGGATGGAGAGGCGAGATGCGACGAAGTGGAGGGTGAATGTGGCCCGATCACACGGACAGAAATGGGAAAAGCCATGAAGGCCATGAAGGATGGAAAGGCAGCTGGACCATCTGGAGTGGTGGCAGAGATGCTAAAGGCAGCGGCAGACGTCGGTGTGCAGTGGATGACCGACCTGTGTAACAGTTTCATCGCTGAGGGGCACATTCCGGAGGACTGGACAAGAAGCGTCCTGGTGCCTCTATTCAAAGGGAAGGGGGACCCACTCGCATGCGGGTCATACAGGGCCATAAAGCTGCTGGAGCATGGAATGAAGCTATTAGAGAGGGTGTTGGAAAGGAGGGTCTGGTCACGGGTAAAGGTGGACGAGATGCAGTATGGCTTCATGCCTGGTAAAGGTACAACAGACGCAATTTTTGTCATCCGACAGATGCAAGAGAAACACCAGGAGAAGAGGTTGTACTTCGCTTTTGTTGACCTGGAAAAAGCGTTCGACAGGGTGCCAAGGGAGGTGGTGAGGTGGGCCCTAAGGAAGTCGGGCGTGGAAGAGGGACTGGTTAAGCCTGTGATGGCTCTCTACTGCAGAGCCTGCACAGCTGTTAGAACAGGAGTTGGCGACAGTAATGGGTTTGAAGTCAGGGTGCACCAGGGATCAGTGCTCAGCCCATTACTGTTTGCTATCGTGATGGATGTGGTATCGAGGGAAGTGAGGGGTGGACTACCATGGGAGCTGCTCTACGCGGATGACCTGGTATTGATGGCTCACAGTCGAGAAGACCTAGCTGGGAAGCTAGCGGCCTGGAAGACATGCCTGGAAGTGAAAGGAATGAAGGTGAATGCGGCAAAATCAAAGGTCATGGTCGGTGGTGCTGGCCTGGGAGTGATATCGCAGTCAGGAGCATGGCCATGTGGAGTTTGCGGGAAGGGAGTGCAAGCTAACTCTATCCGGTGCAAGGGTTGCCAGAGATGGGTACACCGAAGATGCAGCGGAGTAAAAGGCAGCCTACTAGCTGTAAGTGAGACCTTCCAATGCAAGCGGTGTAGGGGAGAAGTCGCCCAAGCAGACCCAGCTGAGCAAGAGGGGCTCGTGGTAGATGGGGAGATGTACGAGGTGGTGGACAGCTTCTGCTACCTTGGAGACATGCTTAACGCTGATGGGGGGGTGGACCTAGCAGTGACCACAAGGGTGAGAAGCGGGTGGAAGAAATTCAGGGAACTCATGCCGTTCTTAACATCTAAGGCCCCATCCCTGAAGATGAGAGGCCAAGTGTACTCAGCCTGTGTCAGAAGTAGTATGACATACGGAAGTGAGGCATGGGCCCTGAAAACAGAACACGAAGACAAACTAAACAGAGCAGAAATGAGGATGATCAGATGGATGTGTGGTGTGTCAATGAGGGAGGAAAAGACCAGTGCAGAGCTGAGAAAGAAGATGGGAGTGGAGGCCATAGTGGATGTGGTGAGGAGAGGCAGACTGCGATGATACGGACATGTAGTGAGGAAGGACGAGAACGACTGGGTGAAGAAAGTTATGTCGTATAACGTAGAGGGAACAAGACCCAGTGGCCGACCTAAAAAGACCTGGCAGATGACCGTGGCAGCCGACATGAAGGCACTCGGCATCAACCACGAGATGGCCATGGACCGTTCCCGGTGGAAGAAGGCCATATCGAGAATCCAGTCCAACCCAGCGGCGCCTGGAAAGCGGACTTTAAACCGATGATGATGAACTTTAGTGTGCACACAATTTGATCCCTGGTCATTTGTCATTGGGCATACAAACAGCATTGTCATACTTCTTGTATGGACAGGAGCTCTAATAATCTAAAAAAAATTCTAATAATCTGACAATGATATGTTTGGCTGTATGGACATCTATTATTTCTTTCTCTGTATGAGCATGAGCGGTCAAAGGGGAGGAAGCTTGTCATGCTGAAAATTTGACTTTTCCTCTGCCTCTTCCTCCGCCCTTTGATGGGTTTTGTTTTTTATGACGACACTCTCTTGACCAGTGTCCCATGTTTCCCACAGTTCCAACAGTTGTCTGAATCTGATGGGGGTTTTGATTTGAATGGTGGCTTGCGACCTTGTTGGTCTCTAACTCTTCCTCTGCCCCTTTGGGAACTTTGGAAGAAGACCGTTGTATCTTCATCTAGATCATTACCATCATCATCTAGATGAAATACATCAGAACTTTCGCCTTTTTTGATCACTTTGTCAGCGTCTCTGGCCCACTGCATGGTCGTTGTAACACAAGCAGTGTCCGCTTCCACCAAGTGTTTCCTCACCCAGTTGCCTAAGTCAGGGGGGAGACCAGTGAGGAGCGCATTTTTAAGATGGTGCTGATAAGCACTCTCAGCTGCATCATTGATTGGGGTGCCACTGTGCAACCTGAATTCTTTTTCAAATCTTAATTGAATGGCGGCCTCATCACTTTTTATCTTTCTATTTTTTGAATTTGTTCTCTTCTCTCTCGTGAAATTTTCAACCACACTCTAGCACAGGGGTGGGCAAACTTTTTGACTTGCGGGCCGAATTGGGTTCTAAATTTTGACCGGGGGGCCGAACCAGGAGCAGATGGATGTAGTGTTTGTGTGAAGTAATATATATGACATGTAAAGGTCATTGCATAAAAGGTTTTTACTTTTAGTAGATACTAAAGCATGGATATTAAAAAAAGCTTTTTGAAAACAAATGCATTTATTAACAGCATTAAAAAAATATTTCACCAAAAAACTACTATCAGTGATTCTTATTAAATACGACACTGTTATGATGAATAATATTTTCCATCACTTCAGCGCCTGCAGGTCAGATTTATGAAATATGTTTATCTAATGAGGCGAAATCACATCCAACGGCAAACATTCTGACCAAATACATCATCTTGAAGAATCAGTGAAAGAATACATCTAAATAAAGTAATAAAGAAATCAATAGTATTGTTGGTTTCCCTTTTTTGCGAGTGCATCATAGTCTGGAGTAAAATTTGTTGTGGTAATTCTTAGGATAGAGCCGAGGTGTCGGTCCGTTAACCAAGATCTGTGACGGGCTTTGTTGACGTTCATGTGGCTGAACGTCTTCTCACACACGTAGGTCGAGCCAAATTGTCCACTCTTTTTTAACATTCGGCACTCAGTGTCCACCTTTCTTTTCTTCGGGCCACTCATTTTAATGGAAGGATTCCAGGGGAAGGTTTGTGGGTGGCATTAGCGTAAAACTGTATCTGAAAACTCAGCGCGCGAATTACGAGAATATTGACATAGCCTACACTCGAAATTCGGCACTGATAGATGAAATTACTACGTACTACTGAGTACGCACACGCACTTGTGAGTGTGCACCGAGCTTTCTGACACGGCTCCTGGGAGTAAATGCGCGGGCGGGCGCTTCCCCATCTACTGGGGAAACATAGTAATTGCAGGGAAAATGACCCCAAAAAAATTAATAATACAATTTATTCAGGTTTGGCGGGCCGGATTAAACGGCCCCGTGGGCCGGATGTGGCCCGCGGGCCGTAGTTTGCCCATGTCTGCGCTAGCACAATGCACTTCTCTCTCTTTTCTTTCCTTTTTCAATCCCTTTGGCTTCCTAGCCACGCTCTCCTCCAAAATGTCTACCACTACGTTCCACATTTCAACTTTCAACTTTCCTTGTACTCCATACTTTTTCTTCCACTTCGGCATGTATTGCATACAATTAAGAAATCTACTCGCCATGTACTTCTCATCTCCTTCAAGAGCTAGAGATTTACTGTTCTTATTTCCCATCTTAATTTTAGTAGTTTTAGTTTTTCCAATTATTTTTCAAGTTTTTTTCTTTGTGGATCCTCAATGCAGGTTTAAATTGACCTTTCAACGAACTACTAGCCTGTGTTATTGCCGTGGATCAATGCTAGAACTGCTTTTTAGTCAATTTATCCTGCCAGTCACACTCAACCACACAACTTTCATGCAAACAGCTTGGAAAAACGGACAAAAAAGAATCTACGCCCTTCTTCAATTAAGAAAAAGAAGCTCTGTTTTTTTTTCTAGCCAGTTTCTTCCACTGGGAGTCGAACCCAAGCTGTTCTTTGGCCGGAAAAACGGACAAAGAAAAATCTACGCTCTTCTTTGATTAACAAAAAGAAGCTCTGTTTTTCTTAGCAGGTTCCTTCCACTGGGACACTAACCCAAGCCCGATCCCTTAGCTTGGAAAAACAGACAAAGAAGAATCTACGCACTTCTTCGATGAACGAAAAAGAAGCTCTGCTTTTCTTAGCCTGTTTCTTCCACTGGGACTTAAACCCAAGCTATATCTCGTGCACCTCTACTTTTTACGCGTTTCACATCTTTTACTTTAGGGCTTTTACTTACTTGTCCCCTGGTTCGTTGCACTACCGTACCCCGTCAATCCACTGTTGTCAGACGAAGGCAGACCTAAGATGCTGGCCCAGCGAAGAATTTTCTTCCCAGGTCTTTCTTTTCCAGGTCCTCCTAATGGACGCTGGCTTGTCGACAATGCAGCACGTCGTCCTCCGTCCACCAGCAGCGGGTATGAGGGTCCCGGGTTTCGGCACCAAAATGTAAGAGTGGTGCTCACTCTAACTTATTTTTGCAAGAACCACACGGGAGACGGTATGCCCTTTTTAAGCACTTGCAAGTGGAGAGTCATTCGTCGCTGTGCGTACAGCGATGATCGAATGAGGTCTGACTCAGGAAACATTATTATTATTGAGAGAAACAGGGTGGGGGTGAGAGTGGGGGTGAGAGTGGACAGGATGGGGTTGAAGCCCCTGGCCTGCTGGTCAAAGCATAGCAGGGGGTCTTTTACGACGTTGTGTAAACGGAACAACTTTGATTGCTTCCTCTGCAGCTGGTCAATCAGTTCAAAAGATCTTAGCACTTTGTTCTACTACTTTTGTTAAGACAGGACAAGCTAGGTTAATTATTACAGGTTACATTCCAACATAATCATAGGATCAAACTAATCTATCAACCCTAACAGGTAGCAGTTTTCATTATTTTATTGCAATGTTTTTCCTTATTCAGATTTGTTTCAAGACAGTTACAGTTAGACTTCACTTTGATGGTTAATGCAGTTATTGCAATTTTGTTGTTTTATCACAGAAGCCATTCATTTACAAATGTGATTGCACTTTAGTTTACATATTTAAATGTTCAGATATTAAGATGTGTGTTCAGTTTTTGCATGATTTGAATGAGGCAAAATATCATGCTTTTTCTCTCGAATATATTATCATTTGTTTCAGATGTACCGTAATAGGTTTCTGTATAAAAATTAAATTTGGTGTTCAAAAAGTCTTTTTTCAAACTTGAGTCAAAAAGTCTTTTTTCAAACTTGAGTCTTGAAAAAGAGGGGGTCGTCTTGTAATCGGTGTCGTCTTATATTCGGGCCAATACGGTATGTTTTATTCTCTACTCAGGAAGCAGACGTATGATCGATGTCATGGATGTAAGCACTCAGAAGGGGACAGAGATGTCCATGGCCCAGTGGACACGGTACTATGAGAGTCCTTCGTCTCAGCGAGACAGGCTCTTCAATGTCATCAGCCTGGAGTTTAGCCACACAAAGCTGGAAAACCTGGTCAAGAGACCTTCTACAGTATGTACACCGATGCATAAATTCATGAACCAAACAAAATGTACAATTTCAACTAGTTTTCAAGAATGTGATAACGTGTGAATGTGATTGTGATCTTATTTTGCCCTTCAGACCTTACCCAGGTGCTTGGCAGTTCCCTTCACTTTATTCCTTATTCCTGTTCAGCTTCAAAATCTTAATGACATTTTAAAATGTTGTGGTTTAGCTCTTTGTTCTTCGTGTCTTCATATGTATCTCCTCTAGCTCCTTGCCCCGCGACCAGAAATTTGTCTTTGGAAGGTGGGTGCTTTTTGAAGGAATTAAGTCTTTTTTGCAAGTACTGTCAGAGAAGACTACTGTCAGGTCTTATACCATCAGACATTAATTCACACACTAAAACAAAGAGGAGAAGACAACCAGTATTCGTGTTACATTCTCCGTCAATTCTGAGCTCTTAGTCTGCTATCTCCTCTTTTCATTTTGGGTTTTCCTGGTTACAAAGGCGTTGCTACACTGAAGAGAGGGGAGTTTTTGCCGTAGCAACGCTGCCTAGCTAACGAAGTGGGCCGACAGAACCTTGGATTTTCCGTGACCACAGCAGTGCAGAGTCTCTCCTCAGTTGGTTGGCAGCCTCGTCCTCGACTGTGATTAGATATCTCCAAGTGTGCTGAGTGCCGCGTTCCTGTGAAACAATGCACTAGACTTTCTTGCTAAGTTTCACACAATAATAATATTGAGTAAATAATCGGATAGCTTTTTTGCAAACACTTCAAGAGGTATTAAGTAAGTGAGATAACTTGTATGGAGTTACTTAAACAAACATTGAGTAAATATGGGATAACTTATATGCAACTACAACATGTACAGGACTGTCTCAGAAAATTAGAATATTGTGATAAAGTTCTTTATTTTCTGTAATGCAATTAAAAAAACAAAAATGTCATACATTCTGGATTCACTACAAATCAACTGAAATATCGCAAGCCTTTTATTATTTTAATATTGCTGATTATGGCATACAGCTTAAGAAAACTCAAATATCCTATCTCAAAATATTAGAATATTTCCTCAGACCAAGTAAAAAAATAGATTTATAACAGCAAAACAAAATCAAACATTTGAAAATGTCCATTAATGCACTCAGTAGTTGGTTGGGAATCCTTTTGCACGGATTACTGCAAGCAATGCAGCGTGGCATGGTGGCAATCAGCCTGTGGTATTGCTGAGGTGTTATGGATGCCCAGGATGCTTCAATAGCGGCCTTTAGCTCATTTGTTTGTTTTTGCGTTTTCTATGTGTCTATTTGTGGACTTTTTGTATTTTTGCTTCGGCGGCACACCACTACAGCCGACAGGACCTCGTAGACATCGGCTATCGACATAAGACCGCAGTCTCGAGGGAATTTCAATACAGCCAAAACATCCCAGACGAACTAGCAAGACCGCCTCCTGCTAAGGCTAAAGAACCAACCGCACAAGCCACCCCTCCCGAGCCTGTATCTCACCAACGCCAGATCCCTCACCCACAAGATGGAAGATCTGGAACTACAGCTTGCGGGAAATCGCTATGTTCGTGATTGCTGCGTCCTCATTATCACGGAGACCTGGCTGAATCTGAAGATCCCCAATGCTAGCGTCCAGCTAGCAGGTCGTTCGCTACACCGCTGGGATCAGACTGGGGACTCCCGCAAAAAAAAAGGTGGGGGGCTCTGTATCTACGTGCATGAGGACTGGTGCAACAACAGCAGCATCATAGCGAGGCACTGCTCCACCGATATTGAGTACATGTCTGTTAGATGTAGGCCCTTTTTTCTACTGAGAGAGGTAACAGTGGTGATCATCACTGCTGTTTACATCCCACCGAATGCTAACGCTAGCACAGCGCTCTCTCTCCTGCTGAACACCATCAATGAACAGCAGCGGGCCCACCCCGATGGTGTTCACATAATAGCAGGAGACTTTAATAGGAACAATCTGAAGACTGTACTCCCACAGTTTCACCAGCAAGAGGGGAAAGGACTTTGGACCACGTGTACTCCAACATCAAGCACGGGTACAGAGCCATGCCCCTCCCCCACCTCGGACGGTCAGACCATCTCTCCTTTTTACTCATCCCTGCATACACTCCTCTCAGATGCAGATCCAGGCCCACCATAAGGACTGTAACAACTTGGCCTGGAAATGCACTCAGTCAACTCCAGGACTGCCTTCAAAACACGGACTGGGACCTATTTCACCACCAAGACCTGGCCATGTTCACGGAGTCAGTCCTGGACTACATCAAGTTCTGCATGGGAGCCGTATGTGTGGACAAAACCATTCGGGTCTTTCCCAACCAGAAACCCTGGATGACCAGCCAGGTCCGCTCACTCCTCAGGGCCCGTGACTCTGCCTTCAGGTCAGGCGACAGAGCCCTTTACAGCTCAACTCGGGCTGACCTGAAGAAAGGGATTAAAAAAGCCAAAGCGGAGTACATGAGGAAGATGGAGTCCCACCTCGCCAGCAACAGACCACGAGAGGTGTGGCAGGGCATCCAGACCATCACCAACTTCAGGGGCTGTGAGGTGACATCAGACCCAAGTGGGTCGCTGGCAGAGGAGCTCAACTGCTTCTTTGCCCGTTTTGAATCACCACAGCCTCACTCACCTGCTGTAGCTCTCCCCCCATCCACACCAGATCCCAGCACCCCTCCACTCACTGTAAAGGAGCAGGAGGTGAGGCGTGTGCTCCAGGCAGTAAACCCCAGGAAGGCTCCTGGTCCAGATGGAGTACCTGGCAAAGTGCTCAGAGCCTGCGCCCACCAGCTGTCCCCGATTTTCTGCAGGATCTTTAACCTCTCGCTGGCACAAGCAGTCATTCCTACCTGCCTGAAGTCAGCCACAATAATCCCCATACCAAAATATTCACCCCCAACCAGCCTCAACGACTGCCGCCCTGTTGCCCTCACCCCAGTAATAATGAAGTGCTTCGAGAGACTGGTTCTCCAACACATCAAGGACTGCCTCCCCCCCCACACTCGACCCCCATCAGTTTGCATACCGGGCGAACAGATCCACGGAGGACGCCATCACTATAGCTCTGCAGCAGAGCTATGCGAGATTGCTCTTTGTGGACTACGGCTCGGCTTTCAATACATTCATCCCAAACGTTCTGGTCACAAAGCTGGACACTCTGGGCCTCCCCCCTCTCACTTGCACCTAGATCAAAGACTTCTTGACCAACAGGCCCCAGACTGTGAGACTTGGCCCCCACCTTTCCTCTACACGCACACTGAGCACTGGTTCACCACAAGGCTGCGTGCTGAGCCCTCTCCTCTACTGTCTTTATACCCATGACTGCAGTCCGGTCCACGGCAACAACATGATTGTAAAATTTGCTGATGACACCACAGTGGTCGGGCTGATCTCGAATGGTGACGAGATAGCCTATAGGGAGGAGGTCCAGAAGCTCACGAACTGGTGCTCTGCAAATAACCTGGCTCTGAACAATAAGAAAACAAAGGAGATCCTCGTGGACTTCAGAAGGAAAAAAAGAGATCCCCCCTCCCCTATGCATCAACAGCGAGATTGTGGAGAGGGTCCACGACATCAGATTCCTGGGAGTCCAGATCTCTGATGACCTCTCCTGGACACGCAACACCTCAGCTGTCATCAAGAAGGCTCAGCAGCGTCTACACTTCTTCAGAGTCCTCAGGAAGAGCAGTATGGATCGGAAGCTTCTGCTCACCTTCTACCATTCCTCCATTGAGAGCCTGCTGACGTACTACCTCACCACCTGGTATGGGAGCTGCACTGCTGCAGATAGAGGGAGGCTACAGAGGACAGTCAAAGCAGCGCAAAGGATCATCGGCTGCCCTCTCCCCTCCCTGACGGACATATGCAACACCCGGTGCGCCAGCAGAGCTCACAACATCATCAAAGACAACACACATCCCGCTTCCCAGCTGTTTGAACTGCTTCCTTCTGGGAGGCGCTACAGAGGCATTCGAACAAGGACTACCAGACTGAAAAACAGTTTCTTCCCAAGAGCCATCACCGCTCTGAACTCTGAGAGAAAACAACACCAGCTATAATACAACGCCGATACTCCTTTAAACTACGTGCAATAACTATTTATTATCTATTTTCTGTACAAACCTCATTCATGTTAATACATATACACATTGAACATACTGTAAATAAGATTTTTTTTTAACCTTCATTCTTAGACTAATAGCTATACTGTAAATAAGATCTTTCACTTTTATTCTCAGATTTCCTTTTATACTTTTTTAAATTTTGTAATCTTTGCACTAGGAAGGGAGCAGCTATCCGAATTTCGTTGTACAACTAAGTTGTAAAATGACAATAAAGGGCATTCTATTCTATTTGCATTGTTGGGTCTGGTGTCTTTCAGCTTCTTCTTCACAATACCCCACAAATTCTCTATGGGGTTCAGGTCAGGGGAATTGGCAGGCCAATCAAGGACAGTAATGCCATGGTCAGTACACCATTTACTGGTGGTTTTGGCACTGTGGGCAGGTGCCAGATCATGCTGGAAAATGAAATCATCATCTCCATAGAGCTTTTCACCAGACGGAAGCATGTAGTGCTCTAAAATCTGCATCTACTCTGGACTTGATGAAACACAGTGAACCAACACCAGCAGCTGACATGCCCCCCAAACCATCGCTGACTGTGGGAACTTCACACTGAATTTCAAGCAACTTGGATTTTGGTCCTCTCCAGCTTTTCTCCAGACTCTGGCGCCTTGACTTCCAAATGAAATACAAAACTTGCTTTCGTCTGAAAAGAGGACTTTGGACCACTCTGCAACTGTCCAGTGCTTCTTTTCCATAGCCGAAGTCAGACGCTTCTTCCGTTGTCTTGAGTTCAGAAGTGGCTTGACCATGGGAATACGGCTGTTGTAGCCCATTTCCCGGACACGTCTGTGAACAGTGGCTTTTGATACCTGGACTCCAGCTTCAGTCAACTGTCTTTGAAGCTCCCCCAAATTCTGGAAGTGACTCTTCTTTACAATGCTGTTAAGGCTGCGGTCATCTCTCTTCGTTGTGCAGCGTTTCCTGCCACGTTTCCCCCTTCCAACAGACTTTTTGTGGATGTGTTTTGAAACTGCACTCTGTGAACAGCTTGCTCTTTGAGAAATTTTGTGTCTTACCCTCCTGATGGAGGATGTCAATGATGGTCCTCTGGACAGCAGTCAGATCAGCAGTCTTCCCCATACTTGTGATTTAGTTTACTGAACCAAGCTGTGTTTTTCAAGGCTCAGGAGTTAATTAGATGATTCAAGTGATTCGTTGAATACCCTACTAGTATACTTTTTCATGATATTCTAATATTTTGAGATAGGATATTTGAGTTTTCTTATGCTGTATGCCATAATCAGCAATGTTAAAATAATAAAAGGCTTGCAATATTTCAGTTGATTTGTAATGAATCCAGAATGTATGACATTTTTGGTTTTTTAATTGGATTACAGAAAATAAAGAACTTTATCACAATATTCAAATTTTCTGAGACAGTCCTTTTCTATTACCGTATTTTTCGGACTAAAAGTCGCTCCGGAATATACGTCGCATTAGCCATAAAATGCACAATAACGTTAAAAAAAATCATATATAAGTCGCTCCGGAGTATAAGTCGCATTTTGGGGGAAATTTATTCGACAAAATCCAACACCAAGAACAGACATGAACGGGCAACAACAGGCTAAACGATAGGTATGCTAACGTGACATAAACACAAACGAAGAGCTGAGAACGGGCCTGACGTAACAGTCAGAAATATTCAAATAACTATTACCGTAATTTTCGGACTATAAGTCGCTCCGGAGTATAAGTCGCAACAGCCATAAAATGCCCAAAAATGTGAAAAAAAACATATATAAGTCGCTCCGGAGTATAAATCGCATTTTGGGGGGCAATTTATTCGACAAAATCCAACACCAAGAACAGACGTGAACGAGCAACAACAGGCTAAACGATACGGCATGCTAACGTGACAAACACAAACGAGGAGCTGAGAACGGGCCTGACGTAACATTCAGTTATTTAAAAAAAACTATTACATAAATAACACGTTTATAAAACCATCTGTGTCACTCCAATTCATTAAATCCATCGATCGTCCTTTGTCAACAATGCCGTGTGCCGCACCGCAGTTCAAATTATTCCACAGGCCCATACAACGATATATAAACTATATTTTAAATAACTATCACATAAACAACAATATTATCAAACCATTTGTGTCACTCCAAATCATTAAATCCATCGATCAAATTTCTCGTCCTTTATGTCATCCTGGTGACAGAGGACATGTCCAGAGGATATGGCGCTTTAAAGTGTTAATTACTTTATTTGATTTTTTCTCTCTATTTTTCATGTTTTGAATATGTTCATGATAAAGATATCAAAGCATGTGAAGTGATCAACTATACTAAAAATAACATGTGAAGTGGCCAACTATACTTGTAGGTAAGTGATGTGTTAATGATCAAGTAAAACTTTGTGAAAAAAAACATATATAAGTCGCTCCTGAGTACAAGTCGCCCCCCCACCCAAACTATGAAAAAAAACGCGACTTATAGTATAGTACCTCAAAAGATATCAAAGCATGTGAAGTGATCAACTATACTAAAAATAACATGTGAAGTGGCCAACTATACTTGTAGGTAAGTGATGTGTTAATGATCAAGTAAAACTTTGTGAAAAAAAACATATATAAGTCGCTCCTGAGTACAAGTCGCCCCCCCACCCAAACTATGAAAAAAAACGCGACTTATAGTCCGAAAATTACGGTACATAAATAACACGTTTATAAAACCGTCTGTGTCACTCCAATTCATTAAATCCATCGATTGTCCTTTATGTCAACAATGCCGGTTGGGTGCCCGCTGACGGCGGTTGCACTTCCAAATATTCCACAGGCCCATATAACGATATATAAATTATATATCAAATAACTATAGGGTGTTTCATAAAGTACGCAGTTTTTTAATTGCGCGGGATTTTTTTGTTTGAAGATTGTCAGCACTGTTCCTATCATTTTCGTTATCTATTATCACTCCGATTAGAAGACCATTTGTCGTTTTTCCATTTTGTAGCCATGGAGCGGTTCAGTATCGAGCAACGCATTCTTATTGTGAAAACTCATAACAAAAACGGGGAGTGCTACGCAGAGACTGTCCGTAAACTTCGCGCGATCTTTGGACGTGACAATGCCCCGACCGCAACAACAGTTTCGAGGTTGGTACAGAAATTCGAAGAATCTGGGTCAGTTGCAACCAGAAAATCGCCCGGTCGAAACCGTAATTCCCTGAGCGTCTGATCTCACTTCGCGGCGGCGACCAAGAATGGCCTCCGAGGTCATGTGACCTCACACCTTGTGACTTCTTTTTATGGGGATATGTGAAGTCACAAGTTTACGTGAACAAACCTCAAACGATTACCGAATTGAAGATGGAAATTCAACGGGTAATCGGCGAAATCGACAGGGACGTCTGCAAAAGAGTTATCGTTAATTTCAACGATCGGATGACTGCCTGCAGAGAAAGTGGAGGTGGACATATGCTCGATATCATTTTTCATGACGGAGCCCTATCCACTATCCCCGGACAGCCACCCGGCCGAGCGCCGGCCCCAGACTTCCATCCACGGAGGTAAAAGAGAGCTCCATAGAATAGGACCGGGCGTGCGTAAAAGCCATGACCGAGCCCCATCCACCGTCCCTGGACAGCCACCCGGCCGAGCGCCGGCCCCAGACTTCCATCCGCGGAGGTGAAAGAGAGCTCCATAGAATAGGACCGGGCGTGCGTAAAAGCCATAATAGTTTTTCAAACCTTCTGTGTCACTCCAAATCATTAAATCCTTCAAACTCTTCGTCCTTCGTGTCACTTACAAACAAAGCCGCTAATGATGCCGGTAGTACGTGGGGCCCTTCGTCATCTTCATCATCCCGTGATCGAATCCTTTGTCCTTTATGTAAAATAACCGCCGCGCCGCTGACATCATTTGCAGTTCAAACTAGAGTAATCCCTTGCTACATCGCGGTTCGTTTATCGCGGTTTCACTTTTTTTTTTTGTAATTTTGAAAATTTGTGAAAAAAATATCATAAGTCGCTCCTCAGTATAAGTCGCCCCCCCACCCAAACTATGAAAAAAAACGCGACTTATAGTCCGAAAAATACGGTGTTCTGATTGTTAACTCCCGATGCTATGCATTGTGGATAAGGGGGCGGTCACGGAAGTGTTGCTCGTTTTTCCTGTTGTGTCGCTGAGTGCAGTTGAGTGAAAAACGTGGCCAAATAAATGTGTCTATCTATGACAAGCTTCCTATTTTGGAATTTACATGGTAGCAGAGGATGGTTTCAAATTATAGAGTACCGCCGAAGTTTGATGAAGCACGACCATATGAGTGCTGGAAAAATGAAGTTAGTATTTGTAGACTTGTTACGGAGTTGGTCAAGAAAAAGCAAGCCCTCGCAGTGGCGCTCGGGCTCGAGGGAAGAGCCATAGATACGGCGCTTGAAATACCCGTAGAAGACCTGCACAAGGACAATGGTATGGAAACTTTGCTGACAAAACTAGATGCAGTGTTTCTGAGAGAAGAAAAGGACTGTGCTTATGAAGCCTACTAGTATTTTGACTCAGTAGCTAAAGACAATGCCGTGTCCATGGCGGACTATATCATTGATTTTGAGCAAAGATATAATCGCATGAAGAGGTACAACATGTCGCTACCTGATGCGGTGCCCGCTTTCAAGCTTTTGGACACAGCGTGCCTGGAGGAGAAAGCCAGACAGCTCGCTATGGCCGCGTGCACGAAGCTCACTTTTGTGTCCATGCAGTCTGCGTTAAAAATGATTTTTGGAGGTAAGACAGGAAGTGGAACATACAATGGGGGTTAAAGTCAAGATGCCGCGTTCTTCACGGAGCAAAGACTGACAGGGCGTTTTCAGCGGAGAAGCGGCTTATCGTCCCAGCGCGATATCCCCAGACAGCAGCCACAGCAAAGAACTAACCCGCTCGACAAGTATGGTAGGGGGACCAGATGCGCCATCTGTCAGAGCACGTACCACTGGGCTAAAGACTGTCCTCACCGACAAAACAAAGTGAAATTGACTGAAGATGAGAATGTGGAAGAGTGTAACAACTCTGTTCCCTAAAGCAACAATAACAGACTCAGAAATCTTCCTAACAAAATATTTAGGATCTGCTATCATTGACACTGCATGTACACGCACGGTCTGTGGCCAAAAGTAGCTGGACAACTCTGATCTAAGTAAGAGACAAATAGAAAAACTGATGCAGACTGAATCTTCCAGCGCTCTGCCATTCAAATTTGGAGACGGTCAGGTTGTGTATTCGAATAGAAAAGTGAAAATTCTAGCAAAAATAGGACAAACTAAATGTCACATTGAAACTGAAGTGGTCCCAGTTGATATTCCTCTTCTTTTGAGCAAAATGTCTCTTAAAAGAGCAGGAACTGTGTTGGACATGGAGAATGACAAAGTGGAGATGTTCAAGCTACAAGTGCCTCTCGAGCTCACCAGTTCTGGTCACTATTGTGTGGACATTAGAGATGTACCGTAATTGTCGGACTATAAGTCGCGTTTTTTTTCATAGTTTGGGTGGGGGGGCGACTTATACTCAAGAGCGACTTATGTGTTTTTTTTTCAAAAAATTGCCCCAAAAAAATAAATTAAAAATTAAACCGCGATAAACGAACCGCAATGTAGCAAGGGATTACTGTAATTTGAATTTCAAGTGACGTCAGCAGCGCGACGTCGCGGTCAGCAGCGCGACGTCAGCAGCGCGACGCGGCGTTGTTTACATAAAGGACAAAGATTGACTCGACGGAGCTCTCTTTCACTTTCGTGGATTGAAGTCGGGGGCCGGCGCTCGGCCGGGTGGCTGTCCAGGGACGGTGGATGGGGCTCGGACATGGCTTTTCCGCACGCCCGGTCCTACTCTACCGAGCTGTCTTTCACCTCCGTGGATGGAAGTCGAGGGCCGGCGCTCGGCCGGGTGGCTGTCCGGGGACGGCGGATGGGGCTCGGTCATGGCTTTTACGCACGCCCGGTCCTATTCTATGGAGCTCTCTTCCATTTCCGTGGCTGGAAGTCCACGCCGCCACACGCCTGTAAGTTTGTTTTGTTAAATAAAGAGCCGTTTACCAAACCCACGTCTTTCCTTGAACTTTGTTAACGCTACAATATACTTATATAGTAGATCTGTGGAATAACGACGAGGCTGATGTCAGGGCGCACGCACGCGCGGCGTTGTTGACAAAGGACGAGGAATTTGATCGATGGATTTAATGATTTAGAGTGCACAGATGGTTTGATAACATTATTGCTTATATAATAGTTATTTGATATATAATTTATATATCGTTATATGGGCCTGTGGAATATTTTGAAGTGCAAGAGCCGTCAGCGGCGCGCACGCATTGTTGACAAAGGACGATTGATGGATTTAATGAATCGGAGTGACACAGATGGTTTTATTAACGTGTTATTTATGTAATAGTTTTTTGAATAACTCTGAATTTTACGTCAGGGCCGTTCTCAGCTCTTAGTTTGTGTTTATGTTACGTTAGCATACCTATCGTTTAGCCTGTTGTTGCTCGTTCATGACTGTTCTTGGTGTTGGATTTTGTAAAATAAATTGCCCCCCAAAATGCGACTTATACTCCGGAGTGACTTATATATGTTTTTTTTCACTTTTTTGGGCATTTTATGGCTGGTGCGACTTATACTCCGGTGCGACTTATAGTCCGAAAATTACGGTACATATAGGAGAAAGCTGTGAACAACATGATATCCTAGTTGTAACTGCAGACATGTCCAAGAAAGAAAAGGGTAAAGTTCTCCTGAAACTACATAAGCAATTTGGCCATGCCTCTTCAGACAGATTACAGAAGCTCATTCAAAGCTCTGGAAATAATGATCAGGACTATACTGTCATCCTACAGGAGATTACCAAAAATTGTGAAATATGCCAAAATTACAGTCGGACCAAACCCAAGCCAGCTGTTGGTTTGCCCCTGGCTTCGGAGTATAATGAGCAGGGATGAGAATTTTCCGCAGATCCGCGCATTTCCGTTTTTTTTTTTTCCGTTGAAAGTATTTTCATGAATCGTGTAACTCCGTTGAGAAAATTATTTTTTTTATATATGGGGGGAGCGGCTGGCTAGCTGGCCGGGCAACATTAGCCTCGGCAACTCGCGAACATTCCCCCGCCCGCCGCGACGGCATATATACCGTATTTTTCAGACTAAAAGTTGCTCTGGAGTACAAGTCGCATCAGCCATAAAACGCACAATATAGAGGAAGAAAACATATATAAGTCGCATCGGAGTTAAAGTCGCATTTTGGGGGAAATTTATTTGACAAAATCCATCACCAAGAACAGACATGAACCAGCAACAACAGGCTAACGATACGGTATGCTAACGTGACATAAACACAAACGAGGAGCTGAGAACGGGCCTGGTGTAACATTAACAGTTATTCAAGTAACTATAACATAAATAACACGTTTATCAAACCATCTGTGTCACTCCAAATCATTAAATCCATCGATCAAATTTGTCGTCCTTTCTGTAAACGCCGCGTGTGCGGCGCGCCACTGACGTCAGACTCGTCGTCGGACTCGTCATCAGTTGCAGTTCAAATTATTCCACAGGCCCATATAACAATAATATAAACAACAATTTTATCGAACCATTCGTGTCACTCCAAATCTTTAAATCCATTGGAATCTTCGTCGTGTCACTTAAAAAGAAAAAAACCTCAAATAAATGGAATATAAAGAACAATTTTAACGAACCATAAGTGACACTCTAAATCAGAACTCGGTTTTTTTCGCTGGCCGCATTGCAGTCATAGCTTCTTTTGGAGGGCCATTATGACTGTCAACCCAAATAAATGTATGAGCACCTCATATTACATACGGTAAAAGCTTCAAAACAAACTGTCAAATAACTCGTTTTCAAATCAGACGAGTAAAAACTGGTCAAATATTTAAAAAAAGAGATATTAAAAGTGAAGACAATTTGCAATTCTAGTAATGACACACGAATTTGATGCACAATTTGTCTTCGCGGGCCACATAAAATGATGTGGCGGGCCGTATCTGGCCCCCGGGCCTTGAGTTTGACACCAGTGCTCTAAATCATTAAATCCATCGCAATGTTCATCCTCTGTGTCAATAAAAAAAAAAACCACACACACAGCTGTTGACGCTGGACCTACGTGCGCTGCTGATGTCAGACTAGATATATCAAATAAATGTAATATAAACAAGAATTTTAACGAACCATCCGTTTCACTCCAAATCATTAAATCCATCGGAATATTCATCCTCTGTCAAAAAAAAACAAAAAACAAAAAAGCTGCTGTTGATTCCGGACCTACGTGCGCCGCTGACGTCAGCCTCGTCGTCGGCCTCGTGGTCAGTTGCGGCTCCAATTATTCCACAGATGTAGGTACGTATAATAACTATATTGTAGCTTTACTAAAGTACCAGGCAAGACGCAAGTTTGGTAACTGGCTCTTTATTTCACAAAACAAGAGCTTAACATATGAGCCAACACAGTGCCCTGGATCGCTCCCCCCCCCCCCCCCCGCTGCCTTCACGGCCTCGCTAGACAATCGGAAACTACTGAAGTCTGACAACATACACGTTGCTACTCTAAATAAACTACATGTCAAATAACTATAACTGTAAGGATGTGGATTAGTGGTTAGGGATGGAGCACTATGGATGAGTCCGGTCAGAGAATCTTGCATCAACTTTATTCTCAACAGCAGTGAGTATAGAGGCTTTGCAGTCACGTGGTTTTATCACGTGATTTTGTGTTATGCCGCCATCTTGGCGGTCAACTAGTCAGCTCGTTCCTACGTGTTTGTATGGATTGTCTGATTTCTGCGCTACGTTTTCACCGATTTCTTCCGAATTATGGCTGATTTGCTATCCAACGAAGTTAGGCATTTGGATGAAGACTCCAAGAAACGTCACAGAGAGAAGTTGAACCTTGTTGGCACAACGGATCCGTACCTTTTACCGAGAAGCATGCTAAAATCGCCCGAGCATTTTGCAACAGCCGACCTGCCTGAACGCTCATATCCAGATATTTATAATTACCTCGTCGATTTGTTTTGTAATGGCATTTCATAACTTGACATATTAAAAAACTGAATAGAGTGAAATCATTCAGATACTGTACCTGTCTGTTCAAGTTGCTACCATTTTTATTATTTGTTTATTTTTGCATGATGCCACATCTGATTGGCTTGAAAACTTAACCAATAAATATAATTCAATATTTACATTGATAACGTTTTCAAGCATCATGAAAAAATAAACACAAAATAAAAACGGGGGGGTGAACTGAAGAAATCATCCCATTCCCTGCCTTGCTGCTCTTGCTGCCTTTCTAAAAATGCACCCAGCATTTTCAACAATCATATTTGTATCATCCCATATTGTATTATTTCACATTTTGTGAAACAAATCAGGGGTGAATAGTTTGTTTACATACCTGATATGAAGTCCTCATTGCATATCCTTGTGTAAATCGTAGGTTTCCATCGTTCACGACGAATATCCGCGATCCATTTATCACGTTTTTTCATGTTCGCCGGAAATCTATAGAAGCTAAGATTTGGTTTATCGCCTCGTCTATTGCTACATCCAACAGCACAGCAGGTATCCGGCATTTTTAAGCTCAAATAGCAGCAGATATAACAAGAAAGCGTGTGTGAGTCGTTGACCGGCACTGAAAAGTTGACCGCCATGATGGCCGCCAAGCTAATGTGGGTAACTTGATGACGTCAGCTGCAAAGCCTCTATACAGGTTTCCAGGAGTGTATGTTGGTGGGTTTGAGTGTGTACTTGTGTGTGTGTGTGTGTGTGGTCTGGGGTTTCATAAACGCACACAAATGTCACGGGAAAAAGGGGTTTCGTAAATCCGTTTTCCTCCCTAAGCGCGAGACCAACAAAGGAGCGCGCAGCGTTCTCATAAGTGTCCCGCTTTCTGAGGAGGCATTCAAGTACACCTCGGAAAAGTCGGTGTCGGATCAATAGACTTTCGGACAAAGCCGCCCCCAACTGTCCACGTGGCAGTTGAATGAATGGGAGAAAGTCTATTTGGTTGTCCCTTCTTCGTCCTTGTCGTCAACAGCTGGAAGAAGAATGAGTCTGGCGACGGGACGAACATAGATGCGGTCTTTTACCTGAACCGTGGCAGTCCGAATGCGTCCATCTGCTCCTGAATGCGTCAGGGTAATCCGGCCTACGGGCCATGATGCGCGGGGGAGTTGAGGATCCACGATTAGGACCACGTCGCCTATGGAGAGTGCCTTACCATCTTTCCTCCACTTACTACGCTCTTGGAGCCCTGGAAGGTAGTGACTGATGAAGGATGCCCAGAAACGATCGGCGATGAATTGACTGTGCCTCCATCGTCTCCTTCCTAGGTCACTGGGGTCATAGACAGCTTGAGGAAGGGATGAATCGTGACGACCCATAAGGAGGAGGTTAGGTGTGACTGGATCAGGATCCGAGGCATCTGATGACAAATAGCCGAGTGGTTTTGCATTTAATATCCCTTCAACTTCCACTAGAGTTGTCATAAGGACAGATTCAGGAACAGTCTGGTCTCTAAGGACAACACGGAGCGCAGACTTGATTGATCTCACTTCCCTCTCCCATGTGCCACCAAAGTGCGGCGCACTAGGAGGATTGAATCGGAAGGATATTTGCTGTTCAGCAAGTTGGTCTTTCAACTCAGGTGCCATGGCAACGACGGCTTCACGCAACTCCCTCTCACCACCGACAAAGTTGGTGCCATTGTCCATGAGAAGCTCAAATGGTCTCCCACGTCGAGAAATGAATCTTCTCAAAGACAACAGGAAAGCGTCCGTGTCCAGGCTCTCCAACAGATCCAGGTGTACCGAGCGAGTTGTCATGCACTTATACACTATACCCCACCTTTTCTCAGTGCGGCGACCGATCCTCACTTGAAAAGGTCCAAAGCAGTCAACTCCTGTTGAATAGAATGGTGGCTTATAGAGTCGTAGTCGAGCTGGTGGGTAATCAACCATCTTCGGTACATCCGGTTTTGCTCTCCATCGTCGACACTCCAGGCATGTATATTGATGCTTTCTAATGGCCTCTCGACCACGAATTATCCAGAACCGGCGTCTGAGCTCAGCAAGCACACGTTCTGGTCCCGGGTGTAGTAGAGAATCATCAGCATTCTTAATGATGAGCTTAGTCACATGATGACTTGGGTCCATGATAACTGGGTGGATGGTATCCAGGTCTAGTCCTTCAGCATACCTCAATCTACCACCGACTCTCAGCAGCTCTGTGGTTTTGTCGTATTCTGGTGACAGGGATATAAGACGACTGTTTAACGGAAGCGCACGTCCAACTTTGAGGGCTCTCAATTCATCAGCAAAGCAGTCTTCTTGGGCCTTTTGAAGCATAAGCTTCTCTGCTTGAAGGAAATCTGTTGCTGAACACTTTGCTGTGGTGTTAGTGTTGGCCGCCCCATGAAGGGAGCTAGCGGTTTCCTGAAGAAGCTCTTGCCAAGTGGAGAACTTACTCAGGTCAGGATGTTGTGTGGGCAAGGCGCTGGAGACTGCTCCCACGAAGGCTGACTTCCTTAACTCGGTAGTGTCTGGTTCTGCCTCAGATGATGGCATGATGGGCCACTCTCTCTCTGGCAAAAGGAGGAAATGTGGACCTTTGTTCCAGCGGTGATCCTGCACCATCTCTTTCAAGGTGAGTCCTCGGGTTATGTCATCTGCGGGATTGTGTAGACTACCAACATACCGCCATTGAGATGGACTGGTAAGATTCTGGATTTCTGCTACACGTGTTCCAACAAATACTTTGTAGCGGCAGGATTCTGATTTAATCCAGTACAGCACTGTTGTGGAGTCAGACCAAAGAGTGATGTGCTCAGGCGTTACTGTGAGCTCAGTCTCGATCACTTTTGCCAGCTGTGCCCCTGTAAGTGCGGCGCTGAGCTCGAGACGCGGGATGGACAGCTGCTTACGCGGCGCAACTCTCGATCTGGCAAACACAAAGGAAACGAAGACTTGTTGTCTGTCATCCGTTATTTGCATGTAAGCTACTGATCCGTAGGCGCGCTCTGAAGCATCACAGAAGATGTGAATATGACGGGCTGCATTGACGGTATTTCCACTGGCTGGTGAATAGGGACGAGGTAACTTGAGTTGCTGCAGAGTAGGAATTTCCTGCACCCAACTCAACCATTTTCCGAGAAGTTCAGATGGTTGAATCTTGTCATCCCAGCCAATGTTAGCCTTCCACATGTCCTGGACAAGCACTTTACATCTTGTGGTAAATGGCACAATGTAGCCCAATGGGTCGTAAAGCTTGGCAAGGACGCTGTAGACGTTACGTAGAGTGGCAGCTAGAGGCTCGTTAGAGCGATGCTTATAACTCAGCGTGTCGCTCAAACAATCCCAGCACAGTCCAAGTGTGGGCTCTTGAAGGTTGTCACTGGCCTTGGACAGCCATAGCTCACTGCTAGTCGATTGTGCTTCAGGGGGTAGGTGTGCGACAACTTCAGGCACATTACTGGCCCATTGTCTGATCTCAAACCCTCCCTTTCTCAGAAGTGCTCGCAAGTCATCGACCAAAGCCTTGGCATCTTCTGGTTTACTTACACTGTGGAGGCAATTGTCGACATAGAAGGACTGCTCGATCACATGCGTGAGGGGGGAATCTGGAGGTTCGTGGTCTCTGACGTGCTGCTGCAGGGCGAAGATGGCGCAACAGGGGCTACACGTTGTTCCAAATGGTAACACCTTCCATTGGTATATCCGTGGTTCAGACGTTCTTTGCATGTCCCGCCACAGGAAACGTAGGAGAGGTTTGTCTTTTGGCATCAAGCGGATCTGATGGAACATTGACTTGATATCTCCGCTGATGGCGACAGCATGACATCGAAACCGCATCAGGACACCAATCATGGTTGGACCAAGCGTCGGTCCCGGGAGGAGTTGGTCATTCAATGAGAGGCCATTGAAGGAGGAGGAACAATTGAAGACAACTCTGTCCTTTCCATTGTGGTGCACCATATGGTGTGGTACATACCACGATTCGGTGAAAGTTGCGGCCTCTTCCGTAGAGATCTCTGAAACGTAGCCGGCCTGAAGTAGTTTGTCCATCTCCGTACAGTATGAAGCCGCTCGAGCTGTGTCCTTGGCTAGCCGGCGTTCAGTGCAACGTAGGTTGGGCATCACAGCAGCCGGCGAAGCACAAAGTGGGATGACTGGCTGACGCCTCAACAGTGGAGTAGCATAGCGCTGAGTACCGTCAATAGATACGCGTTCAGAGGCTGTCTGTAGGAGGGTGAGAGCCCGCTGGTCTTGCTTAGAACGGGTTGCAGTCTTCTCACTGATATAAGGAACTGTATCGATATGCCAAAGGCGTTCCACATTCCTGATAAGTTCTGTATATGGTGATTCAGTGGCGATGTGAAAACAGTAAGGCTGGTGAGAAGCTACTGGAATGATGTCCGACGGACCTTGCAAGGACCATCCGAGCCTTGTACAGACTGCCATGGGACTGCCAGATGGGCCTGATCGGACGGGCTGTGTTGGTGAGAGCAGATTGGCCATATCTGAGCCGATGAGGAGTAGAGGTTGTGCTCTGTGAATAGGCGTCAAGGGAAGTCCTTTGAGGTGCTCATAGCGCTTCTGGAGAGCTGCTACTGGGTACGTGTGCTCAGACAAGCTAAGACTATCTGCGGTGAACGCATGTCGAATGCAAAACTTCTGGTTTGGCTTGAAGACAGGGGATACATGAACGCTGACGCAGGAACCTTTCAGCTCCTTCACCTCTTGCTGGACGGTCCTAAGATGTAGCGTCTCTGGGTGTTGTGAGAGTTGTAGTTGTTCTACAGCTTGAGGGAGGATAATCGTTCTCTCTGAACCATCATCAAGCACTGCAAATGTCTCTAGGACGCGATCGCCATGATGGAGAAGCACTTTGACAACTTTCAGTAGCACTCTTTGAGGGCTTCTGGGCTGTTCGATGTAGATAGTGGGTGTTGGATTACTAACCAGCAGCACTGTCTGCGAAGACTCTTGGATGACATCATGCAGAACTGTAAGGTGTTTCTCTTTGCATGTCTTACACGGCCGTTTAAGCGTGCAGGCTGTAGCGTTGTGTGCCCGGCTGCACCTCCAACATCGGTCACCTTCCTGGATCCACTTCTTAATCTCAGCAGGGGACAGTTTCTTGAAGTTGAGACATGAGTTGAGATAGTGCTCCTTATTGTTACAGAATGGGCAATAAGGGCTGAGTTTGAAGGCTTGAGGCATCGGCCGAGTGGTCTCTTTGGTGGCTGTCTCCCTTGTACAGAGGAAGACTGATGCGGTCTTATCTCTGGGCTTTGCACGAAACTGTTCTCTCTTAGGTGTAGAAGGACCAGTAGAGTTATAGAGAAGGGTAACTCGACTGGCCAGACGCTTTGCTTGAGCCTTCATCTGGAGCCATGCGGCAAAGTCAGGCAGGGAGTAGGTGAGCTCTGAACCGGGCTGCAGGATGCCGCGAACGAGGCAATATTCCACAAATCCATCTCTCTGGGATGGAGACAGTTTGCTTAACAGGCGGTCAACATGGGAACCGCACCGGAGCTCGTAACCTACAGGTCCCTCTAGCGTGCGCAGCATACCGACCAGTGACTGGACCGAGAGGGCAAAGGAGTCGAATGCATCAGCATCTCCAGATTTGATGGCTGGGGAGTTGAGTATTGCCCCTAATTCACTTTGGACCAGTTGTCTCGGTTGTCCGTATTTGTCTTGCAGAGCTCCCACTGCGGCTGTGTATGGTGCCGGGTCATACATGTATGATTTGGCCAACTGCAGAGCACTCGGGAGCTTGAGCTGACCCAGGAGCACTTGATATTTATAGTGTTCGCTGAGATGAGTGTGACTGTTCATCAAGTTGTCGAGTGCCATCTTCAAAAGTGCAAAGTCGCTTTCTTTACCACTCTCAAAGAAGGGAAGTGTTGGTTTGGGAATGCCATAGGATGTAGCAATCAAGGTCTCCATGCCTGGGTAGGTCCAAGGCGGTGCGGCGGGGACGGGTGTTGCAGTTGGTGTAATGGGTTGAGCAAATGGCATTGTAGGAGGTGGTGGCATCACTGAAGTTGCCAGTGGTGGTGTTGTGAAGCTTGTACTGGTAGCAGAAACACCTGGATATTGAGATGGGAGACTTGCAATCGGTAGCGTTCCAACTGCATGGCTTGTTACCGTGGGGAGGACGGGCGAGGATGATACACGTCCAGGTGGAAATGCAGCTACTGTTGCTGCAATGGGTGGTGCGCTGACAGGAACACTAGCTTGGGCACTTGTGATGAGATTAGCGGGTGGTGCTACTATCTGTCCAGGGACAGTAGCTGGAGGTGGTATTTGAACGGGCGCTGGAGGTGGCGGTTGTACAGGTGGATGCTGGGTGAGAACGAAGGGCACCCGCGGTGGCTGTGATCGCAGGGACGGCTTGGAGAATGTAACGGGAGCTGATGAAGTGGACAAGGCATCATCGTTCGTCTCTGATAGGTAGGTCTTCACAAGACTGGCAATTTGTACCTCTTTCTCCAGCTTCTTCAAGAGCCTGCGTCTCCCCATCTCTTTAGCTAGTCTCTCTTTAGCCAAATGTGCCTCTTCTTGTAGCCGTTGTCCTTCCCTGGCTTGGGCATCCAATGCTGCAGCCTCCAAGTCAGCCTTTCTTTCCTCTTCTATTTCCTGTTGTAGGTCTGCAAGCTCCAAACCCTTTATCTCCTCTTCTAATGCAGCTGCTTGTATATCTGATGTGCTTTGACGCAGACTGAGACCGTTCGACCTCTGAGAGGATCGTCGTGAATGTGCAGCTGACCGGTAACTTGTCAAACTCCTTGCTCTGGTTGACAGAACCTGGCCTAGTTGTCCTACAGGTGTAGAGGAGGCTTGAGCTACAGGTTGTTGAGAGGGCAAAAGAGTGACTTCATATGGGTCCAAATGTGCAGGTGGACGAGGATCTCTCTTGGGTCGGTCCGATGACTCCCGCTGCTGACAATCAGTTGTTGATTCCATAGTGTCGGGGGAACCCTAATCCGGCTCGAAGGACCATGTAAGGATGTGGATTAGTGGTTAGGGATGGAGCACTATGGATGAGTCCGGTCAGAGAATCTTGCATCAACTTTATTCTCAACAGCAGTGAGTATACAGGTTTCCAGGAGTGTATGTTGGTGGGTTTGAGTGTGTACTTGTGTGTGTGTGTGTGTGTGGTCTGGGGTTTCATAAACGCACACAAATGTCACGGGAAAAAGGGGTTTCGTAAATCCGTTTTCCTCCCTAAGCGCGAGACCAACAAAGGAGTGCGCAGCGTTCTCATAAGTGTCCCGCTTTCTGAGGAGGCATTCAAGTACACCTCGGAAAAGTCGGTGTCGGATCAATAGACTTTCGGACAATAACATAAATAACAAGTTTATCGAACTGTCACTCCAAATCATTAAATCTTTGGAAGTCAGTGAATAGAACTCTGTCAGTGAGGCTCCAATTATTCCACAGCCATAGTGTGCCCTCATGCGGTTTAAAATGAAAATAACATGTGAAGTGATCAACTATACGAGTAAGTAATATGTTAATGATCAAGTAAAGATTTGTGAAAAATTTCATATACCGTAATTTTCGGACTATAAGTCGCGGTTACTTCACTGGTTCTTCTATATCAAACAATTTTCTTAGGTTCATTTACCTGAAATGTTTCGGCGGGTTCTTTCGCCTTCATCAGAGTCTCTGATGAAGGCGAAAGAACCCGCCGAAACATGTCAGGTAAATGAACCTAAGAAAATTGTTTGATATAGAAGAACCAGTGAAGTAATTGAAAAAGAAAAAACAAGATGAACCTAGTACAACTATAAGTCGCGGTTTTTTTCATAGTTTGGGTGGGGGGGCGACTTATAATAACTTATGTTTTTTTTCAAATATTTTCCCAAAAAAAAAAAAAGTGAAACCGCGATAAACGAACCGCGATGTAGCAAGGGATTACTGTAATTTGAATTTCAAGTGACGTCAGCAGCGCGACGCGGCGTGGCGCGGTGGTTGTTTACATAAAGGACAAAGATTGATCACGGGATGACGAAGATGACGAAGGGCCCCACGTACTACCGGCATCATTAGCGGCTTTGTTTCTAAGTGACACGGCGGACGAAGAGTTTGAAGGATTTAAGGATTTGGAGTGACACAGAAGGTTTCAAAAACTATTATGGCTTTTACCCACGCCCGGTCCTACTCTCCGGAGCTCTCTTTCACCTCCGTGGATTGAAGTCGGGGGCCGGCGCTCGGCCGGGTGGCTGTCCAGGGACGGTGGATGGGGCTCGGACATGGCTTTTACGCACGCCCGGTCCTACTCTACCGATCTCTCTTTCACCTCCGTGGATGGAAGTCGAGGGCCGGCGCTCGGTCATGGCTTTTACGCACGCCCGGTCCTATTCTATGGAGCTCTCTTCCACTTCCGTGGCTGGAAGTCCACGCCGCCACACGCCTGGAAGTTTGTTTTGTTAAATAAAGAGGCGTTTACCAAACCCACGTCTTTCCTTGAACTTTGTTAACACTACAATATAGTTATATAGTAGATCTGTGGAATAACGACGAGGCTGACGTCAGGGCGCACGCGCGGCGTTGTTGACGAAGGACGAGGAATTTGATCGATGGATTTAATGATTTAGAGTGCACAGATGCCTTGATAATACTATTGCTTATATAATAGTTATTGGATATCTAATTTATATATCGTTATATGGGCCTGTGGAATATTTTGAAGTGCACGCGCCGTCAGCTGCGCGCACCCATTGTTGACAAAGGACGATCGATGGATTTAATGATTTGGAGTGACACATATGGTTTGATAACATTATTGCTTATATAATAGTTATTTGATATATAATTTATATATCGTTATATAGGCCTGTGGAATATTTTGAAGTGCAAGCGCCGTCAGCGGCGCGCACGCATTGTTGACAAAGGACGATCGATGGATTTAATGAATTGGAGTGACACAGATTGTTTTTATTAATGTGTTATTTATGTAATAGTTTTTTTAATAACTGAATTTTACGTCAGGGCCGTTCTCAGCTCTTCGTTTGCGTTTATGTCACGTTAGCATACCTATCGTTTAGCCTGTTGTTGCTCGTTCATGACTGTTCTTGGTGTTGGATTTTGTTGAATAAATTGCCCCCCAAAATGCGACTTATACTCCGGAGCGACTTATATATGTTTTTTTTCACATTCTTGGGCATTTTATGGCTGATGCGACTTGTACTCCGGAGCGACTTATAGTCCGAAAATTACGGTATAAGTCGCTCCTGAGTATAAGTTGCCCCCCCACCCAAACTATGAAAAAAAACGCGACCTATAGTCCGAAAAATAGTGTATGTATATATATATATATATATATATGGAGGGAGAGAGAGAGAGAGAGAGAGAGAGAGAGAGAGAGAGAGAGAGAGAGAGAGAGAGAGAGAGAGAGAGAGAGAGAGAGAGAGAGAGAGAGAGAGAGAGAGAGAGAGAGAGAGAGAGAGAGAGAGAGAGAGAGAGAGAGAGAGAGAGAGAGAGAGAGAGAGAGAGAGAGAGAGAGAGAGAGAGAGAGAGAGAGAGAGAGAGAGATTACATCCTCTTGGTAACGCCGCCGGGTAAATGATCCCGAGGTCAGCCACACAGCCCCGCTCAATATCCAGAACAACACCCTAAAACATAAAAAGCCTCCACATGGTTCACAAACCGGCATAAAGGCAGTTCAGTTCTCATTTTGTCTTCGATTGCTGATTTGAGTGAAACCAAGCTATTTTCAAATGGTGATAACTAAAGAACGGTATAAATTAGAAACATACTTTTTTTTCTAATTAAAGAAGAGAGTCTAATCTTTCATTTGGTACCTTTCCGCGGATCCGCGGATTTCCGTGTTTTTTTCGGTCGAAAGTATTTTTGTGAATTGTGTAAATCTGTTAAGAAAATTACAGCTAGCCGGGCAACTGCGACGGCATATATATACAGTGCCTTGCGAAAGTATTCGGCCCCCTTGAACCTTTCAACATTTCGCCACATTTCAGGCTTCAAACATAAAGATATAAAAGTTTAATTTTTTGTCAAGAATCAACAAGTGGGACACAATCGTGAAGTGGAACAAAATTTATTGGATAATTTAAACTTTTTTAACAAATAAAAAACTGAAAAGTGGGGCGTGCAATATTATTCGGCCCCCTTGCGCTAATACTTTGTAGCGCCACCTTTTGCTGCAATTACAGCTCCAAGTCGCTTGGGGTATGTCTCTATCAGTTTTGCACATCGAGAGACTGGAATTCTTGCCCATTCTTCCTTGCAAAACAGCTCGAGCTCAGTGAGGTTGGATGGAGAGCGTTTGTGAACAGCAGTCTTCAGCTCTTTCCACAGATTCTCGATTGGATTCAGGTCTGGACTTTGACTTGGCCATTCTAACATCTAGATACGTCTATTTGTGAACCATTCCATTGTAGATTTGGCTTTATGTTTTGGATCATTGTCCTGTTGGAAGATAAATCTCCGTCCCAGTCTCAGGTCTTTTGCAGACTCCAACAGGTTTTCTTCCAGAATGGTCCTGTATTTGGCTCCATCCATCTTCCCATCAATTTTAGCCATCTTCCCTGTCCCTGCTGAAGAAAAGCAGGCCCAAACCATGATGCTGCCACCACCATGTTTGACAGTGGGGATGGTGTGTTCAGGGTTATGAGCTGTGTTGCTTTTACGCCAAACATATCGTTTTGCATTGTGGCCAAAAAGTTCGATTTTGGTTTCATCTGACCAGAGCACCTTCTTCCACATGTTTGGTGTGTCTCCCAGGTGGCTTGTGGCAAACTTTAAACGAGACTTTTTATGGATATCTTTGAGAAATGGCTTTATTCTTGCCACTCTTCCATAAAGGCCAGATTTGTGCAGTGCACGACTGATTGTTGCCCTATGGACAGACTCTCCCACCTCAGCTGTAGTTATCTGCAGTTCATCCAGAGTGATCATGGGCCTCTTGGCTGCATCTCTGATCAGTCTTCTCCTTGTTTGAGATGAAAGTTTGGAGGGACGGCCGGGTCTTGGTAGATTTGCAGTGGTCTGATACTCCTTCCATTTCAATATAATTGCTTGAATTAATATATATGTGCTATAATTGGACCATCACCGGCAGATGACATGGCACCCCACACCATCACTGACGGCGGAAACTTTACACTGGACTTCTGGATTCTGTGGTTTTCCTCTAGACTCTGGGACCTTGATTTCCAAAGAAAATGCAAAATTTACTCTCATCAGAGAACATAACTTTGGACCACTCAGCAGCAGTCCAGTCCTTTTTGTCCTTCTTACGCTGTCTGTTGTTCAAGAGTGGTTTGATACAAGGAATCCGACAGCTGAAATGCATGTCTTTCATGCGTCTCTTTGTGGTGGTTCTTGAAGCGCTGACTCCAGCTGCAGTCCACTCTTTGTGAATTTCCCCAACATTCTTGAATGGGTTTTGTTTCACAATTCTCTCCAGGGTGCGGTTATCCCTATAGTTTGGACAAGGGCTGTGGACTCGGTCGGATTTTTGCACCGAGTCCGAGTCCGGCCTCTTGACCACGAGTCCGAGTCCGGCTGTCCATTTTTTCTGTTAATTCATGTGACTGCTTAGTCTTTATTTAAGGCTAATTTAGATCAAAATCTAAATAATTACAACAGTTTTGTGATGGCTTTGTCTTTATTAAACATATAAACGAATACAATAAACAGATACTTTCAAGTTTTAATCATTAATTACACCATTATAGCTCAGACATTTATCTAAACACAAATAATTAGTGACGACCCCACAACTATCGAAACACATCAATGATATAAGCTGGGTGACATAATCGTCCTTGACATTGGTACATAATGTAAACATTAGCCTAAGTGCAACTCAACGTGGCCGCATTGATCGTAACTTACGCTCCGTTTCCCCCCCAAATCTAGAGGCAAAACATTGTTCTCTCGCTACTCCCGGGTTCTTCCATCTTGGCTGCGCGCGGGGCATTGTGGGTCATGTACGTGCACGCACGCAGGCAGGCAGGCGCGGGCGCGCACGCAACAACTAAATTTGTCTTCATAACAAGCAAGCAGGGCTGTGGACAGTATTCCTACGCGCATTCTCAGCAGCATGATGAAAATAAAATTCAATAACGTCACTGAGGCATATTTTAACGAACTCCACTTCATTGTATGGCTTTTTAGCCCGTGCAATGTTCCAAGCCAGTTGAAACAATGCAAGTGTGACAGTCTCTGAGTGCTTCGTAATTTTTTTGAAAAACTGTACCTATTTTTCTGCCTGACTTTCCAAAGTCTCCAAACTTGTGCTTGCGAAATTCAGTCCCTTTTGTAAAGTCCTTATCGATATTGGCATGAAGTGAGCTGAAGTGGCGCTGACCATTTGAATCTTTTAAATGCGCCAATGACGTCCGACATATCAGGCAGAATGGCTTGCCATAGCGTTCAACAAAAAACAACTTTAACTCTGTTAAAAACGTCCTGTGTTCATCGTCATATATTCGTTTAGCTGTGCATTTCTTCCTTGCCATTTTGGCAAGCGTCTTGTCAGCTTTTCTGGACCTAATGGGCCCCCGTAGTCACAGTCGCCATTCATTAAAAAGCCAGCAAAACCAATCGCTCTGTTTGTCCCTCCTCCTTTGCGGGATTTCCCCTCACGCGCATGCGCGTTTGACCAAAAACCATATTGAACTCAAGCGAAGCAAATACGCACGAAAAATAAACACAAATGTTGATATGAACGTATTTTTTGTATTGTCGGACTCGGTGGACTCGGTCAAAATCAGCACCGAGTCCGAGTCCGGCAAAAATGACCGAGTCCGAGTCCCCGAGTCCGAGTCCACAGCCCTGGTTTGGACACTTTTTTGCACAACATTTCTTCCGTCCCTTCACTTGTCGATTAATGTGCTTGGACACAGCTCTGCGAACAGCCAGCCTCTTTAGCAATCACCTTTTGTGTCTTGCCCTCCTTGTGCAAGATGTCAGTGGTCCTCTTTTGGAGAACTGTCAAGTCAGAAGTCTTCCCCATGATTGTGTAGCCTTCAGAACAAGACTGAGAGTTCATTTAAAGGCATTTGCAGGTGTTTTGAGGTAATCAGCTGACGAATGTGGCACCAGGTGTCTTCTATATTTAACCTTTTCAAAATATTCTACCGTAATTTCTGGACTATAAACCTCACCTGATTATAAGCCTCACCAGCAAAAATTAGGGGAAAATCTTGTTTTTTTTTTCATACATAAGACACCGTACTAAAAGCCGCATGTGCCCGCGAGTTATTACAAAGAAAGATGGTACACAGAATGAGTTTTCAAAGTTTTAATAAAATACCTTAACTTTTCTTCCAAACAATGCCTGACACGGCCGTAACACAGCATCAACACGGACGTAACGCAGCACTCATAGGGCTGGACAAACAAAACATAATGATAAAAGTCACTGAGACGCGGCAGTAATACAGCAGTAACACGGTAGCATAGCCCTAACAGGGCTGATTAAAAAAATACAAATAAAAGTCACTGAGAGCCGTCTTTGTCTTCCTCCTGTGCACTGAAACCATCAAAGTCTTCCTCCTCAGATTGGAATAGCGTCAGATAAACTTCGCCACACGCTTTCTCAGTCTCTCTTTTGTTGTCGCTTTAATGCATTTCTTCCAGCATTTTCCATGATGAGGGTCTGTTCATGCTAATTTTATTCATGCACAAAGCACTAAATTATATTCAACTAGCAAGCCACACGTACAGCTCCAGAGTAGACGTGACCGGGAAATAAAGAAAAGGGTGACGCAACAAGATGTCGTCAACAATAGCCCAGTGCCCCCTAGTTACCGGAAGAAACCTCTAAAGTGCATGCATGAGCAGCTGTAGTTCCTACATTAAGAGCCAAATCGACTGTCTTTAACTTAAAAGCGACATCATATGCATTTCTTTTGTCCCCCATAATGAGGGTTTGTGTTTGTGTATAAAAGCTTCTTTTATTCAGTAATATCCATCTTGATCTCGTTCTGTCTCTTTTTTGTGTAAATTATACTGCACTATCTGCCTGGTGGATGGACATGTGATCAACACACCACTCTTCTCCCCAGTGACTGTGTCACATATCCCAACGCCCAGCACAGCGGTGCCGCACAACAGTGGTCCACAGCCTTTTTACGAGTGTATAAGTTTATTAGTCATCGTAAAAATCACGAATAATTCATAGATACGCCGCACCGGACGACAAGCCGCAGGGTTCAAAACTTGAGCAAAAAGTAACGGCTTATAGTCCGGAAATTACGGTAATTTTCTGAGATACTGAATTTGGGGTTTTCAATAGCTGTCAGTTATAATAATCAAAACTAAAATGAATAAATATTTGAAATACATCAGTCTGTGTGCAATGCATGAATATAATGTACAAGTTTCACTTTTTGAACGCAAGTACTGAAATAATTAAAGTTTTTGATGATATTCTAATTTACTGGCCAGCACCTGTACGCACGCACGCAGCAGTGGCATGGAGCCTTCAAGTCACACATCTATAAAAACAAGCAAGACTGATAATAAATAACAATATTCAACTATATTCTAATGTATATAGTTAAAGAACAGCAGTGGTATGGAGCCTCTCAAGCCTCAATCCTCTCAAGCATTTTTTGCACATTGGCTTGTTCAAATCTATAATTGCTCTGGTTGCATCCGCTTCGAATGCAAAATATTTCCACCCACAACAAGCGGGCGTGTTGGACTTCCACTCCCACTTGCTAAAGCCATTGTTATGAAAGACCGAAAGTTTTCTTCTTCTTCTGCGCCGCTGACTGCTGCTCAGTGCTGCTCGCAAGCGTATACTGCTCCCTCCAGCTCCGGCAAGAATTGACACAGCTCATCGAGTGAAAAGTTAAACATTCGGTTGTCGGTACCACAAAAAGCAGGTATCGACGTATTTTTTGCGTGTTGGTACAGAATTGGTACCGAAAGTATCAGTTCTTTTGACAACACTAGTCAGAAGCCATTTGTTTCATGAAAGACAAAAGAGTTTATGCTTTAATTTAATTTTTTAGTTAAGTTATTTATCATATTTATTAATTTAATTTATTTGATTCATGTAATTTGTGTGTGGGAAGTAGAATTTTCCTTTTAACACATTTTTTTGGTAGCTTGATCTTATAGACTGGGTTGACAACATGTGGCCCCGTCATCTGAAAGAGAGGCAGAAGGACTCAACCAACTCAATCTGTGACATGCAGTATCCCAAAGTGCAAAAGTAATGGCTTCTTTGATTAGCTACCCTTGACATAAATGTTTACATGTTTAATATATTGTGGAATTCCTGTACAGGTACTGTCTGATGAGTGTGGAGGGATGCTACACAGACTTTCACATAGACTTTGGAGGAACATCTGTGTGGTACCATGTTCTAAGAGGGAGTAAGGTGTGTGACATTGCACTTAAGACATTCCATTTGTCAACCTCTACTGTGACAGTCACAGTGGTGTTTAGTGCTGAAGATATTGACAAAGTACATTTCAGCTATTTCTCTCATAAAAAAAAAATCTCTTTTTGCCTCTCAATTAATTCACGGAAAGGCTCAGTATTTCATCACATGAACATTGAAGCATTGTATCTGTACATGTTGTTGTCAGGTATTCTGGTTGATCCCTCCCACCACTCAAAATTTAGAGCTATATGAACACTGGGTGCTGTCAGGAAAACAAGGTGATATTTTTCTTGGGGATCGTGCATCTGACTGCCAGAGGATTGAACTTCGACAAGGGTGCACCTTTATTATACCATCAGGTAAACATGATTACAGATGTACATAAATTCTATGTTCTCAAATATTAATTATGCACTTTTTATAATTAGGTTGGATTCATGCAGTCTACACCCCAATAGATTCTATTGTCTTTGGTGGAAACTTCCTTCACAGCTTTAACATTCCAATGCAACTTAACATCTGCAATATAGAAGACCGCACACGGGTAGGATTATATACAAACAAACTGTGAAATGCTGATGACATGAATAATGTATACAGGACTGTCTCAGAAAATTAGAATATCGTGATAAAGTTCTTTATTTTCTGTAATGCAATTAAAAAAACAAAAATGTCATACATTCTAGATTCATTACAAATCAACTGAAATATTGCAAGCCTTTTATTATTTTAATATTGCTGATTATGGCATACAGCTTAAGAAAACTCAAATATCCTATCTCAAAATATTAGAATATCATGAAAAAGTATACTAGTAGGGTATTCAACTAATCACTTGAATCGTCTAACACGAAACACCTGCAAGGGCTTCCTGAGCCTTGAAAAACACTCAGCTTGGTTCAGTAAACTAAATCACAAGTATGGGGAAGACTGCTGCTCTGACTGCTGTCCAGAGGACCATCGTTGACACCCTCCATGAGGAGGGTAAGACACAAAAATAAATTTCTCAAAGAGCAAGCTGTTCACAGAGTGCAGTTTCAAAGCACATTCACAAAAGGTCTGTTGGAAGGGGGAAATGTGGCAGGAAACGCTGCACAACCAAGAGAGATGACCGCATCCTTAACAGCATTGTGAAGAAGAGTCTCTTCCAGAATTAGGGGAGCTTCAAAGACAGTGGACTGAAGCTGGAGTCCAGGTATCTAAAGCCAGTATTCACAAACGTGTCTGGGAAATGGGCTACAATAGCCGTATTCCCATGGTCAAGCCACTTCTGAACTCAAGACAACGGAAGAAGCGTCTGACTTGGGCTATGCAAAAGAAGCACTGGACAGTTGCAGAGTGGTCCAAATTCCTCTTTTAAGACGAAAGCAAGTTTTGTATTTCATTTGGAAGTCAAGGCGCCGGAGTCTAGAGAAAGGCTGGAGAGGAGCAACACTGAATACAACATGAAGGCCCTGCAGCGCATAGTGAACACGGCTGGTAAGATTATTGGTGCTTCACTCCCCTCCCTGAAGGACATTTACACCTCCCATCTCACCCGCAAGGCGACCACGATTGTGAGTGATGTGAGTCACCCCGCTCACTCTTTGTTTGATCTTCTGCCCTCTGGGAAGAGGTACAGGAGCCTGCGCTCCCGCACCCCCAGACTCACCAACAGCTTCATACTCCAGGCTGTTAGGATCCTGAACTCTCTCCCCCCTTCTGCGTAGCGTCCTGTACTTTTGCGCTATATTCTGACTGTCTGCTGTATGCACACTTGCTCCATTTTTTGCTCCTCTTATTTATTATTTGTTTATTTATTATTTATTCATCACTCTTATTTATTCATTGTTTGTGCCTTCTTGTTTTTATTTTTTGTGTTGTTTACTTGTTTGTACATATATTGTGTACTATATCTTGTCACCGTGGGATAGTGGGAACGTAATTTCGATCTCTTTGTGTGTCTTGGCATGTGAAGAAATTGACAATAAAGCAGACTTTGACTTTTTTCTTTTTTTTTAAATCCAAGTTGCTTGAAATTCAGTGTGAAGTTCCCACAGTCAGCGATGGTTTGGGGAGCCATGTCAGCTGCTGGTGTCGGTCCACTGTGTTTCATCAAGTCCAGAGTAAATGCAGACTTTAGAGCACTACATGCTTCCGTGTGCTGAAGAACTCTATGGAGATGATGATTTTCATTTTCCAGCATTATCTGGCACCTGCCCACAGTGCCAAAACCACCAGTAAATAGTGTACAGATCATGGCATTACTGTCCTGGCTTGGCCTGCCAATTCCCCTGACCTGAACCCCATAGAGAATGTGTGGGGTATTGTGAAGAAGAAGCGGAAAGACACCAGACCCAACAATAGAAATGAGCTAAAGGCCGCTATTGAACCATCCTGGGCATCCATAACACCTCAGCAATGCCACAGGCTGATTGCCTCCATGCCACGCCGCAATGATGCAGTAATCGGTGCAAAATGATTCCCAACCAAGTACTGAGTGCATTAATGGAGATTTTCAAATGTTTGATTTTGTCTTGTTGTTATAAATCTTTTTTTTTTTACTTGGTCTGAGGAAATGCTAGGAGATAGGATTTTTGAGTTTTCTGAAGCTGTAAGCTAGGGGTGTCCAAACTTTTTGCAAGGAGGGCCATATTTAGTAACGTGAAGGCGCCCGGGGGCCAATTTTTGTTGTTGCTTCTCTCCCGGGGGGTTAGTTCCCTGCTTTTCCGGGGGGGGGGTGCTAGTGTGACGTCCAACGCTGCGCGTTCCCTTCTCTTCCGGGGGGCTAATCGGACGTCAAGCGCAGCGCGTTCGCTTCTCTCCCGGGGGGAGGGGCCTAGTGTGACGTCAAATCAAGCGCAGCGCGTTCGCTTCTCTCCCGGGGGGGGGGCTAGTGTGACGTCAAATCAAAAACGCTGCGCGTTCTCTTCTCTTCCGAGGGGGGGGCTAATCGGACGTCAAGCGCTTTGTGTGGCGGGCTCCATCTAGTGTGGAAACTGAGAAGTGCTCAAGCTGTTGTGCGGGCCACATTCAATTATGTTTTCAGAATTTGCTGCGGGCCAATAAAAACTGGACCGCGGGCCGCAGTTGGCCCGCGGGCCGTAGTTTGGACACCCCTACTGTAAGCCATAATCAACAATATTAAAATAATAATAATAGGCTTGCAATATTTCAGTTGACTTGTAATGTGTGTGTGTCCGCCCTGAGACTGGAAGGTTGTGAGTTCAAACCGGGTCATACCAAAGACTATAAAAATGGGACCCATTGCCTCCCTGCTTGGCACTCAGCATTAAGGGTTGGAATTGGGGTGTTGGATCACCAAATGATTCCCGGGCGCGGCTCCGCTGCTGCTCACTGCTCCCTTCGGGGATGGGTTAAATGCTGAGACAAATTTCACCACACCCAGATGTGTGTGTGACAATCATTGGGTCTTTACCTTTTTCATTTTAATGAATCCAGAATGTATGACATTTTTGTTTTTTAATTGCATTACAGAAAAAAAAGAACTTTATCACAATATTCCAACTTTCTGGAACAGTCCTGTATATTTGGAATTTTTTTAGAATACTTTTGCTATCTTCACAGGTTCCAGTGAAGTTTCGTCACCCATTTTTTTATGAGATGTGCTGGTATGTGTTGGAGCGCTATATCTTCAGTCTGACCAAGACCTCTTACCTTACACCAGAGTTCCAGAAATTGTCTCTGGACATTGGTATGATCTCAGACAGAACATTTGCTTTATGGTAGCTATGCAGTTTCAAATAACATTTTCATCTTTTGCAATTTAAATGCACCGTTTGGTACAGATCTGGCATATGAACATATGGCGGAAGAAGATAAGAGTTTCAGTGAAAATGAAGATGTTTTGGAGCAGCTGTCTGACACAGCAGCAGTTAAAGTTAATTTGACCCCATTGGAGCTTGAAGGGCTTTGGAACTTGGTCGGCAAACTCGAGTCACTGCCATCCAACAAGAAGTGTGTCCCACCGGGCATACAGAATTCCCTGGCACTCATCGCACACATGAAGGTAAAGTGTGAGAAATAAATTATGGCGTATGCAAATTAAAACAGCTTATTTGTTTATTACTTTATTTGCAGTCTCTAATTCATAGTTTTTTCCCCAATTTTAGCTGCTTTGTCAAACATTCCTTTCACCTTCACTGACCTAAAAGCCTCACTCAAGTGAGATACATTGAATCCGTAATAATATGAAGCTGTTTTGGAGCAGCTGTTTGACAGAGTAAAGTTCATTTTACCTCATTAAAGCTTGAAGGGCTTTAGAAATTGGTCGGCAAACTTGAGTCACTACCATCCAACAAGTGTGTCCCACCAGGCTTACAGAATTCCCTGGCACTCATCACACACAAGAAGATAAATGATGGCATATACAAATTAAAATATCTTATTTGTTTATTACCTTATTTGCCGCATTTGATTCATTTTTTTGTTCAATATTACCTACTTTATCAGACATTCCTTTAACCTTTACCGACCTAAGCGCCACACTTCAAACCATAACACGTTCCAATGAGATAAATAAGATCTGTAATAATTTGATGAGTCAAAACCAGGGCTGTGGACTCGGTCGGATTTTTGCACCGAGTCCAAGTCCGAGTCCGGCCTCTTGACCCCGAGTCCGAGTCCGGCTGTCCATTTTTTTCTGTTAATTCATGTGACTGCTTAGTCTTTATTCAAGGCTAATTTAGATCAAAATCTAAATAATTACAACCGTTTTGTGATGGCTTTATCTTTATTAAACATATAAACGAATACAATAAACAGATACTTTCAAGTTTTAATCATTAATTACACCATCAGACATTTATCTAAACACAAATAATTAGTGACGGCCCCACAACTATCGAAACACATCAATGATATAAGCTGGGTGACATAATCGTCCTTGACATTGGTACATAATGTAAACATTAGCCTAAGTGCAACTCAACGTGGCCGCATTGATCGTAACTTACGCTCCGTTTCCCCCCCCCAAATCTAGAGGCAAAACATTGTTCTCTCGCTGCTCCCGGGTTCTTCCATCTTGGCTGCGCGCGGGGCATTGTGGGTCTTGTACGTGCACGCACGCAGGCAGGCAGGCGCGGGCGCGCACGCAACAACTAAATTTGTCTTCATAACAAGCAAGCAGGGCTGTGGACAGTATTCCTACGCGCATTCTCAGCAGCATGATGAAAATAAAATTCAATAACGTCACTGAGGCATATTTTAACGAACTCCACTTCATTGTATGGCTTTTTAGCCCGTGCAATGTTCCAAGCCAGTTGAAACAATGCAAGTGTGACAGTCTCTGAGTGCTTTGTAATTTTTTTGAAAAACTGTACCTATTTTTCTGCCTGACTTTTCAAAGTCTCCAAACTTGTGCTTGCGAAATTCAGTCCCTTTTGCAAAGTCCTTATCGATATTGGCATGAAGTGAGCTGAAGTGGCGCTGACCATTTGAAGCTTTTAAATGCGCCAATGACGTCCGACATATCAGGCAGAATGGCTTGCCATAGCGTTCAACAAAAAACAACTTTAACTCTGTTAAAAACATCCTGTGTTCATCGTCATATATTCGTTTAGCTGTGCATTTTTTCCTTGCCATTTTGGCAAGCGTCTTGTCAGCTTTTCTGGACCTAATGGGCCCCCGTAGTCACAGTCGCCATTCATTAAAAAGCCAGCAAAACCAATCGCTCTGTTTGTCCCTCCTCCTTTGCGGGATTTCCCCTCACGCGCATGCACGTTTGACCGGTTGGCGAGGTGGCGCCCGACAAACGCCGGCGGCGCTCAATGCTGTCAATTCTTTTTCAAACTTGATCGTAAGCAGGGCTGTGGACAGTATTCCTACGCGCATTCTCAGCAGCATGATGAAAATAAAATTGAACGTATTTTTTTTATTGTCGGACTCGGTGGACTCGGTCAAAATCAGCACCGAGTCCGAGTCCGGCAAAAATGACCGAGTCCACAGCCCTGGTCAAAACTGTTGCATCTTAAATTTTGACTGCATAGGTGTCGTTAACTCTGTGTCAAATCCTGCACTTATCAAACGTAAGCGACTGGCTCAACGTTTAAAGGGTTAAAACTCTCCTTTGTCATTGGGAGATGAGAGTTGAATAAACCGGAATTCGGAAATTATTCGTCCGAGTGTTGACCGCCCCTAATAAATTAATTCTAAAGGAATTCATTTCATCTTTTCAGGACACCAACCCCTCTAAAGTCAATCGACGCATGTGTAGAGCAACTGTTGAGACACGGCATCAGAATGACCGCGCCCCTTCTCCTGGCGACTCTTCTCCTTTGATTTGGGGCTTTTGTTAAATTTCGGATATATTTAGCTGTCTTTGTTAAGACCACGGTGATTTGTTAATTTACACTAGCGCACACCTGCACATAGCTGAGCTTAAGATAACTACACTGCTCAAAAAAATTAAAGGAACACTTTGAAAACATCAGATTTCAATGGTGAGTTGGATATCTATACTGATATGGACAGTTTAATGTCTCAGGAACAAAAGGATGCCACATCTTTTGATGGAAATAAAAGTTTTCAGCCTACAGAGGGCTCATTATATAGACACCCAAAAAATCAAAGTGAAAAAATTATGTGGCAGGCTCGTCCATTTTGCCTAAATTCAATTTCTGCAACTCAAAATTATTTTCAATATCTTGTGTGGCCCCCACGAGCTTGTATGCATGCTTGACAACGTCACGGCATGCTCCTAATGAGACGACGGATGGTGTCTTGTGGGATGTCCTCCCAGATCTGTCTAAAGGCATCAGCAAGCTCCTGTAAAGTCTGAGGAGCAACCTGGCGGCGTCTGATGGACTGAAACATTATGTCCCAGAGGTGTTCTATCGGGTTTAGATCAGGTGATCGTGAGGGCCATTCAATTGTGTCAATTCCTTCATCCACCAGATACTGTCTGCATACTCTTGCCACATGAGGCCGGGCATTGTTTTGGATTAGGAGGAACCCAGGACCTACTGCACCAGCGTAGGGTCTGACCATGGGTGCAAGAATTTCATCCCGATACCTAATGGCAGTCAGACTGCCGTTCTCTAGCCTGTAGACGTCTGTTCGTCCCTCCATGGAAATGCCTCCCCAGACCATCACTGACCCACCACCGAACCGAAAACCGAAAAATCTATCTTCCTCTGAAGGCGTTCTTTGCTCCGGGCAGCAGCAGCAGGGCCATCGTCCTGCCGGGGAGAGCGCTGCTCTAATTCGGAACAAACCTTTTATACCTTGCCGTATGTGCGTTAAGTCACCTACCAGTTTTTCCATTAGGTCATATGTTGTCCTCATATGACTCATATGCTTCTGAAATAGACTGCAGGTGCATCCTGTCCGGCCTCAACCGGATGAGGTGACCTCTGGGTCAGGTGTGCATGCGTCATCACAGTTTTGATTTCTATGCAGTATCCTGTATTTTATTTAAAATAGACCGCAGCTGCATCTCCGACCTAGGCGTCGAGGTGACCTCTGTGTCAGGCTCATGAGTCATCTGCAGTCCTCCACCAAGTAACATCACTATTAACGTTACATCCTGCCTGGGCCTCAACTGGATGAGATGACCTCCGGGTCAGACTCATGCGTGGGACCCAAGACTTCCACCAAGTAGTATCACTATTAACGTTACATCCTGTCTGGGCCTCAACCGGATGAGGTGACCTCGGGGTCAGACTCATGCGTGGGACCCAAGCCTTCCATCAATTAGTCATCCCTTGCTGTCTCTTTGGTCTCACTCAACCCTCAATACATTAATGTGTAAATGGAACTACAATGTTTAATACATGTTGGAAATCGATTAAACATTGCAACATCAATAATAACACATACATCTTGTCTCGTAATGACCAACTTAACACATAACCATACTATGATCATGGGTACTCCTTACGTTAACATATGTTATTGTATTGCTTAAGTCGTTACAAATTATATTATGGCGACGCAAAGTACTAAAAGGAGTAAACCAAAATTGTGTGTTGCTATGTGTAATTCAAAACAGGTCGTGTTTCTCTAGTCACTAACTTTTTAACTATTAATTTACTATGCTAGGTAAATCTAACTTTGGCACCATCTTCTGGTGACATTTGGAACTGCAATAGAGGTTGACTAGAGCAACCATTCACCCCCTCTACCAGTTTAACAAAAGTTAATTTTGAGGAACTAACTTCTAAGTAACCCTTACTAGGCCCCCAACAGGTCTCTCATGTCAAGCTTTGCTACCATCTCCTGGTGAAATTTGGAATTACTACAAGTTTTAGGATAGCCAATTTGCCTGGGCCAAATCCAATACCAATTACGCACCATCTTGTTCCACCAAGCCACTTAACATCTGTTAAGAATAAGCTAATGTTTACTCCTTCTACAATAATAATGCAACACTTATTAAATACTCTAAACGTGTGCCAAGACCAAGGAGCGTGTCGACATGCCCTTCCAAGAAGTAAAGTAGGCTATTTTACAGTGGCAGAGTATTGATCTTAGCATTGCAATTGCTGCTATTGTGTTGTAACTGAACAGTGTTTTTTGTATCCATTTATCTCAGCTTGCACATCACTATGAAGGACGGTGTTTGCAGGTCACGCTCGTGCACATCAATGAGGATGTGCTTTGGTCAGGGACTCAAGGATTGAGCGTTTTAAATGAGTCTACTTTAAAATGTTGTTTGTAGTTTTAAAACTGCGAAGGCCCATTTAATTGATCCCACCTTAATGAAGTGACTCCACGACTTTCAAGCAACATGCGTCCCCCAGTTTGTTTGCTTGAAGTTTGGAGGCTATAAATGACATTACTGTAGCATCTTCTCAAAATCCTTTCCTCTTAGTTGTACTTACAGAATTTATTGTCTTGCAGACACTACTAAAGGAGCATGCTAATGATGATTCAAAAAAATCCTTCACTGGAAAACCTATTGTCAAGTGGCCAAAAAGGGTAAGTATCAGCCACACATATTGAGCTAATGCTAACAGTGTTGTTTGAGAATGTTTATCAAATCTTTTTGGGAAACTTGACAGAACTGATAACTCCCTGAAGTGATTTATTCTTTGTATGCTTGTCGGCTAGTAGCGGAAATGGAATTGTAACTCAATCGTGAATCTTTTCGTTAACTTTTTTTTTTTACTAGAGTTCACAAATGTTATCAAACAACGGATATATACAAGTCTTGCCTCCAAACATTGTTTTTGGTTTTTTTCCCCAAACGCAAACCCATTCATGCAAGGATACTCATGAATGCATTCGATCAAAATGCAACACAGTAAACTACAGTACTGTATTTTCACGACCAAAAGGCGCACCGTACTAAAAGGCGCAGTCTCAGTTAAGTGTGCCATTACTGTATTTAACACACACATAGGGCGCGGGTTTTATATATACAATCCACGCCCACACTAACCCCCTTTAACGTTCTCATGGCGCTCTCTACTACGTCCGCCTTACAACAACACACACACAGGGCGCACTGCAAATCCACGCCCACACTTCCCCCTTTAATGTTCTCATGGCGCTATTTACTACATCAGCCATACAACAACAACACACACACACAAGCATACAAGTGTGCGTATTTAAAAATAGAGTGGGAGCAAAACTGAGTTTGGTTGTGTTTTATAAAAGTATGGATTACTAAGTACCGTATTTTCCGGACTATAAGGCGCACCTAAAAACCTTAAATTTTCTCAAAAGCCGACAGTGCGCCTTATAGTCCGGTACGCCTTATATATGGACCAAATTCCTAAATTTAACCTGGCCCGAAGCATTGTGTCATGAAATCAATCATAAGTGGCCCGCTGAAGACTATGAATCATGAATCAAAAAGACTGGATCATTATTTTGTGATTATAAAGTAATTTGTTGCATCTGAAGTTGAAATAAAAAAGATAAAATGGCGAATGATTTGATTTGGATTAAAAATCTGACATGATGCATTAATGGTGCGCCTTATAGTCCGGTGCGCCTTATATAAGGACACAGTTTTAAAATGGGCCATTCATTGATGGTGCGCCTTACAGTCCGGTGCGCCTTATAGTCCGGAAAATACGGTACTACACTTTTTTAATCGTCAATAGGCGTGGGCATGGTAAAACACACGGATAAAACAAGCACAAAAGTGTGCGTATTTAAACATAGAGCAGGAGATAAACTGAGTTTGGTATTCACGTTTTTATTATCGGTAATCGTCATCAATCAAACCCATCGAAGTCCTCTTCCTCTGTTTCTCAAGGATGAGAATCTTTCGCGGATCCGCGGATTTCCGTGTTTTTTTTTCGTCGAAAGTATCATTGTCGTGAATCGTGTAAATCCGTTGAGAGTTTTTTTTTTTTATCTATTGGGGGGAAGCGGCCGGCCAGCTAGACGGGCAATGTTCGCCTCGGCGACTCGCGAGCATTCGCTCGCCCACCGCGACGGCATCTTTTGGCACATCTCACGGCAAAATTAGTACGGAAATTGGCTTGCCTCTGTAAACCCAACTCACTGGCAGCAGTGATGCGACAACATCTGCCTTATTCTCGGCAGCATTTTGGCGCTACTTTCGTCACATCGTTTCCACTTGTTAACTTAACTTACGCGGAGAACTGTTTTTACATCGCCACAATGTGAATTTTTGATTGGGTTTTCATCACTTGTAGACGAGTTATTTAGTTAGATAGATCTAGGGCCTACTCAGCAAAAGTTTTCGCCAGCATGGCAAAGGTTTTGGAGAAAAATGACCAGAAATTGACAAGCCGAACGGGATCAAGAACTGCTTCAGATGGGCATGGCTCGAGAGCAGCGTCAGCGTACAACTCAGAACACAGTCCGTAACCACATGCCTGACGGAACATATCCGTAAAGTAGATGTCCCGGGCAATGTTCCCTCTAATTTTTCATGTATTTGGGCATACACACAAGCTCCCTGAGCAAACTGAGGACTACTGTGAGCAACATCAGATATGCACGCTTTATTTTTAAATAAGTAATTTGGTCCACTTAAAAAAAGACAAAAATCTGAAAAATGGGATGTGTAGATGTTATACAGTATGTGAGAGTCCTGCTTTGGCCATGGGAAGAGTCCTGCTTTGGCCATAGGAAGAGTCCTGCTTTGGCCATGGGAAGAGTCCTGCTTTGGCCATGGGAAGAGTCCTGCTTTGGCCATGGGAAGAGTCCTGCTTTGGCCTGGTTGAGGGTCCTGTTCTGGAAGATATGAGACATATACACCTTTCAGACATAACATTTTGCTCACATTAAAACATTCACATTTTTGCACAATTGATTGAATATTTATTGGTCCCCAGGGGTGGGGAAATTCAGGCCCCAGCAGTATCCACACCACAGAATGGGTATACAAAAGACACACATGGCATGAGCGCAACTCAATAACTCTCATAAGGCTGCCACACAACGGCGCCACAAAGAAAGTCAGAAAGTGCTCAAGATAAAAGCCATCAAAGCAAAATAAAGCTAAAAGACAAAGGAAAAAAAGTAACAGCGGCCAACCAGCACCCCCAATACAAGAGAACACCCCAAAACACACAAAATAGCCTCCACGGGGTCCATCGACAGGTGTAAGGGCAGTCCAGTTCAACGGCGCCCAATGGACCGTGGTCGTGAATCGGTGAAAACATCACAAAGCAGGCAAACGTGTGAGCAGCGTCCCGGGCACCCAGCCGGGGCACGTGCAGATGGTCACCACGGGGCTAGCATGGCGGAAGTCGTTGGTACCGACGAGCACGAGGGAGCGGACTCCCCACAGGGGTTGCGGCTGCAAGGCCAAGGCGAGGGACCCGGTCATCACTGGCCGGATAAGCAGGAAGCCGCCGTAGAGTTACGCCGGCTCAACCGATGATCCCGGTCCCAGGAAGAAAAAAAAATAAAATAAAATATCCGATCCGAAGAGATACCGAGGTGCGGTAGAAGGCACCAGCATCGCCGAATGGACCAAGAAGAATGACTTGTGCTGTAGCTTGTGATACAGTGCAAATTCCTGTAACACTTTGTCTGTAAAATATCTAATTACACAGTTTTTCTTGGCATTTCTACTACCCATAAATGATCTAATAGTAACAACATTTAATGATTAATATCCATAAAGACAAAATCTTAATAACCGTCACTAGAATATGCACAAATCTGACTTAAATTTTACCTTATTTTTCACGTCTGTCCTTCTCACTTCTCCAATGGTTTGTCCAGGTTGATGGCTTTGTCTGCTTCTTGCTTTGACTTTATGCGCATCAGCTGGTCCAAATGTGTCACTTCAAGACGATTTCTGGATTTTGTTTTGATATGATTCATTAAACTAAATCCTCTTTCACAGTCGGCACTGGAAGCTAGAAATGTAGCACAAATATCCACAAGCTGTGAGATCTCCTTTAGCTCCTCACATCTAAGTGTTGCAGCAACCATATCTGAGAATGTGCTGATTGACCCCTGTTTAAGTTTTTGCTTCATTATGTACTTGAATTCAGCATACTGACTGTTAATAGTCTCCATAGACTGTGGTGGGTGGTGGAGAATGGCCTCATACTTCTTTGCCAGTGTGGCAATGTCTGCTGATCCATAGTCAAAACTGATGTCTGAGCTCAATGTTTCAATGTCAAATGCGGACCACTCCTTCAATTCATCCTCTGGAAAACGAGCATCCATGTGATCACACAGCTTACCGTAATCTTCGGACTATAAGTCGCACCAGCCATAAAATGCCCAAAAATGTGAAAAAAAACATATATAAGTCGCTCCGGAGTATAAGTCGCATTTTGGGGGGCAATTTATTCGACAAAATCCAACACAAAGAACCGACATGAACGAGCAACAACAGGCTAAACGATACGGTATGCTAACGTGACAAACACAAACGAAGAGCTGAGAACGGGCCTGACGTAACATTCAGTTATTTAAAAAAAACTATTACATAAATAACACGTTTATAAAACCATCTGTGTCACTCCAATTCATTAAATCCATCGATCGTCCTTTGTCAACAATGCCGTGTGCCGCGCCGCAGTTCAAATTATTCCACTGGCCCATACAACGATATATAAACTATATTTTAAATAACTATCACATAAACAACAATATTATCAAACCATTTGTGTCACTCCAAATCATTAAATCCATCGATCAAATTTCTCGTCCTTTATGTCATCCTGGTGACAGAGGACATGTCCAGAGGATATGGCGCTTTAAAGTGTTAATTACTTTATTTGATTTTTTCTCTCTATTTTTCATGTTTTGAATATGTTCAAGATAAAGATATCAAAGCATGTGAAGTGATCAACTATACTAAAAATAACATGTGAAGTGGTCAACTATACTTGTAAGTAAGTGATGTGTTAATAATCAACTAAAAATTTGTGAAAAAAAACATATAAGTCGCTCCTGAGTATAAGTCGCCCCCCCACCCAAACTATGAAAAAAAACGCGACTTATAGTCCGAAAATTACGGTACTAATAAAAAGAGTAATCTCACCAGTATTTCTGCCATCAGCTGATGAGGTCCCCATTGCCTCTTTGACACGGTAGCTCCACTGTACATCCTTCTCCTTCAAGTATTGGGAACGCAACTTCTCAATTTTTGCTCTAGCAAAGCAGTGTCCTTCCATCACAGTGAGGTTGCGTCTTTGTAAAGTGAGGCAGAGTTGTGCTAGCTCACCCAAAACATCTCCCAGAGCAGTGATAGTAACCTTGAATTTTGAATCACTCAGCTTTTTGTAGCAGTACTTTGCCACTGGATCTCTGTTATCGGTGAATTCTCTTTTACAGAATTCTGTAAGCACAGTGTAGTTCCTCAGAACAGCTTGACAGCTTGGTGCCGCGACAGCCATCGCACTTTGTTCAGAGGCCTGAATGACAGTGCATCTTCATCAAGAATCTTTGCCAGGTCCTCCATTTTGCCCCTCTTCACAGCGGACCGAGAGAAAGTGGAATCGACAGTTCGAAGAAGAGTTTCAACATCTCGCATCAAAGGCACATTTTTCCAGGCATCATCAATGCCCAAGTCCTCTCTGTGGGCCACACAATGTTGTTCAGTTAGGTGTGGTATTTGGCGCTTTAACAAAGCTGCAACTCCGTTGTGTTTTCTTAGCATTACTGAGGCACCATCGGAGGTCAGCATCACCATTTTCTGCATGTCCAGTCCATGTTTGGAGTAAAACTGAGTTATTCCTTGCACAATATCCTGAGCAGTGCATGCTGTCAGCTGGATGATGCCAACAAACACAGTTTTGTAGTTAACATCATTTTCCTCCCTGTATTTAATATATATGACTAGCATTTTGTGTACTGATATGTCTGTGCTCTCATCTACTATCAGGGTATGCCAGGGTGCATTTTTAATACTGCACATAGTCTCATTCTGCACTATCTCATTGATTGAGTTCACAAATTCAAAGGCATAGTTTTTGCTTCGCCAGCTTTCTGGTATACTCACATACATCATGTGACCATGTGATCGTGGATTTGTTGAACTGACAGCATTGATGCATTCATTTTGATGGCAAGTAAAATATTGTCAATGAGAACTTTAAGTTGTTCAGGGTCCGATTTTGTTTTGTGTGACAACTCGTTCCTTTTTTGTCTGTCTTTTGCGCTCTCCCGCAATAAAGTACCAATCTCCTGTCCCATCTTGAGTCTTCGTACAGTTTCGACAGCTTTTAAATGACTTTTATGCTGAACGTGACGCTTGAGATAGTCCAGCTTCCATTCAGTCCACATTTTTCCCTCTGAAAACTCACTTGCTACTTTGGCATCGCTGCATGTTTTGCAGAGTAGACCTTTCTCACTTGAAAAAGAAAAAATCTCACCCAATTTCACCGCTTTTTCTTCAATTTGCACATACTCCGACAGCCATTCCATCTTAAAAGAACTGCATTTCTTTTTTACTGTGGCTTGGTGAGTGGATGTATCGCTGCCTGTTCGTACCGTAAGTGAACCGTATCGCATCATTGGCTGGACACCTGTCACTCACTGAGTGAGAAACAAAAAAAACAATATTATTGGGCGAATTAATTAGATTAGGTATAATATTAATATAATATTATAATTGATATAATATATTATAATAATATATTATAATCTAATATTAATTAATACGTTATGTTGATGTTGTTTATGCGCTGGATAGATTTTCTTGTGCGCTGAGAATGTGCGCAATTGCGCACGCGCGCAGCTTAGAGGGAACATTGGTCCCGGGGAAGGTTTTGTGTATTCTCTGTCAAGATATGATCAGCTATGGAGGTCGCGATACTAGGAACATTAAGGAGCACGTCGAAACAAAAAAACACCTTTACTTTTACAAGCATGTGGGTTTAGAAAGTAACATGATTTTACAGGTAAGCTAATGTTATGCTATTGTCATGATACGTATAGTTAAAGAATAAATCTTCAATGATATATGAATGTGTATATATATACACTGCTCAAAAAAATTAAAAGAACACTTTGAAAACACATCAGATTTCAATGGTGAAATATTTTTTTGGGATATCTATACTGATATGGACAGTTTAATATGTCAGGAACAAAAGGATGCCACATATTTTGATGGATATAAAAGTTTTCAGCCTACAGAGGGCTCAGTATATAGACACCCCAAAAAATCAAAGTGAAAAAATGATGTGGCAGGCTTGTCCATTTTGCCTAAATTCAATTTCTGCAACTCAAAATTCTTTTCAATATCTTGTGTGGCCCCCACGTGCTTGTATGCATGCTTGACAACGTCGCGGCATGCTCCTAATGAGACGACGGAGGGTGTCTTGTGGGATGTCCTCCCAGATCTGTCTAAGGGCATCAGTGAGCTCCTGTAAAGTCTGAGGAGCAACCTGGCGGCGTCTGATGGACCGAAACATTATGTCCCAGAGCTGTTCTATCGGGTTTAGATCAGGTGATCGTGAGGGCCATTCAATTGTGTCAGTTCCTTCATCCTCCAGATACTGTCTGCATACTCTTGCCACATTGTTGTGGATCAAGAGGATCCCCCGACCTACTGCACCAGCGTAGGGTCTGACCATGGGTGGAAGGATTTCATCCCAATACCTAATGGCAGTCAGGCTGCCGTTCTCTAGCCTGTAGAGGTCTGTTCGTCCCTCCATGGAAATGCCTCCCCAGACCATCACTGACCCACCACCGAACCGGTCATGCTGAATGATGTTGCAGGCAGCATAGCGCTCTCCTTGGCTTCTCCAGACCCTTTCACGTCTATCACAGGTGCTCAAGGTAAACCTGCTCTCATCTATGAAAAGCACAGGGCGCCAGTGGCGGACTTGCCAATTCTGGTGTTCTATGGCAAATGCCAATCGAGCTCCGCGGTGCTGAGCAGTGAGCACAGGGCACACTACAGGACGTCGTGCCCTGAGGCCACCCTCGTGAAGTCTGTTTCTGACTGTTTGGGCAGAGACATTTGTTATAGTGGTGCTCACTCTAACTTATTTTTGCAAGAACCACACGGGAGACAGTATGCCCTTTTAAACACCTGCAGGTGGAGAGTCATTCGTCGCTGTGCGTACAGCGATGATCGAATGAGGTCTGACTCAGGCCTCTTGCAGGAGTATTTTTATTGAGAGAAACAGGGTGGGGGTGAGAGTGGACAGGATGGGGTTGAAGCCCCTGGCCTGCTGATCAAAGCATAGCAGGGGGTCTTTTACGACGTTGTGTAAGCAAAACAACTTTGATTGCTTCCTCTGCAGCTGGTCAATCAGTTCAAAAGATCTTAGCACTTTGTTCTACTACTTTTGTTAAGACAGGACAAGCTAGGTTATTTATTACAGGTTACATTCCAACATAATCATACTGTTGGGTTCACAACATTTATCTGAACAGAATCTCACAGAGGCGGGATATGTCTTCGATGGCAAGCGACTTCTGCAGAAGGGCGCAACCCCAGACACACAGCGAGTGTGGCTGAGATCCGCGCCTTCCCTCAGTTTGGTCGTGCCTTTTATTGAGGAACAAACAATGGGGCAAGTGTACATGAATGCATAGCTTCTTTAGACAGGAAGGACATTCCACAGCACAACAGGATACTATCTCGGACAGAAGCGGTATGGTCGGCTCGTGACTTTAGCTAGACAAATGGGACGGATACCCCTGTGGCGGTCTCATGATCTCCACTTAAATAGGACGTTTGTCTGCTTCAGCTATCGCATGACAACCTCATGTCCTGTTTATGGATAGCTAACAATGGGGCTTATTGTATAGCGCAACTCGTGACTCCAGACATAAGTTCCTTAGCCAGCCATATGCTCCCAAGTCAACATCACGAGGTCAAAATGTCACATCCTGTAGAAAATCTTACACACATAAGTAGATACATAGAATCCAATGATAAAAAGTATATTTTTCCCAACACATACGATCAAGATAATCTGTAAACCCTAACATATCCCTCCTGTTTTATCATATGATTATGTCAACCCGATCAATCAAACATAAGTAAGAAAATATAATGAAGAAAGAAAAATAATAAAAATAATAAAAAAGATCAATAAAAACCAAAGATGACAGGGGACGGGTTGGGGATCGTGAAGGGTGATACATGACAAAAACAACAAACAATGATAGCAATAATTTCCAGTGAAGATGAGGTTTTCCCTCAATACTCCAGTTCAAACTTAGTGTGTGAGTGAAAAACCTGCGGTAAGATGTTTTAATGCAGGAAAAGTCTCACACGGTCACTCTGCCTTAGGCGACCAGAACGCTATCAATACAAAAAAGAAAAAGAAAAACACAGAAACAGTACATCATTGTATCCATCACTTGCAAGGCATTTTCGATGGTCAAATCATCAAGTTTCTGTAAAACATGCTCAGCTAAACAGCATCTACGCAATCCACGTTTTGCAGTACATTATAGTCATCACATCCGTCATGTCTGAGAAATTGTATATGTACTTGTGCAGCACAACAAGCACAGGAGTCACAATTTTCCTTCCAGCAATGTTCAGTGCAGTGGGGGTAGTCAGCAAGACTTGGAATGGTCCCTCCCACCATGGCTGGCCCAGTTTGTTCTTTTTGACGACCTTTATGTCGTTCGTCTCACTCTCCTGGCTTGGAGCGGTTGTTGACCTGTGGAGAAGAAAGATCAGGCGGCAGTAAATTTGCATTTGACACATCTTTCAGTTTGAGTGCTCTGATCATGCCAAGGACTGTTCTTCGTCTGTTCTTTGCAACTCTTGTAGTCAACTTTATTGCCCTTTTGAACTGGGCAAATAGGAGTGTTTGCGAGAAGAGTTTGAGCACTTCCTAATGATTCCTCCTAACCAAAGACCATTTTTGACAGGGGCTATCCCATTTATTGCCTCCTGTTTTAAAGGAGATTCTCTGGTCTTGGTCGGATTTGGGCTGGGGGAATGGATGTCCTGTAGCAAATGGTTCCTTTGATCAGTCAAACAAATGTTGATTAGCCAGGGAAGCGCATAAGCGCGTGCCCTTCCAAACACATACACCACTTCCTCATACCGTTTTTTTCCATGTATAATGCGCCCCCATGTATAATACGCACCCTAAAAATGGCATGCCAATGCTGGAAAAAAGCCTGTACCCATGTATAATACGCACCCAAATTTTGACTTTTTTTTTTTTTTTTTTCTTTTTTTTTTTTTTTAAGTTCCAATGATCGTCACACACGCATCGGTGTGGTGAAATTTGTCCTCTGCATTTGACCCATCCCCGTGTGATTTTGATCCATCCCCTGGGGGAGAGGGGAGCAGTGAGCAGCAGCGGCGCCGCGCTCGGGAATCATTTGGTGATCTAACCCCCCAATTCCAACCCTTAATGCTGAGTGCCAAGCAGGGAGGCAATGGGTCCCATTTTTATAGTCTTTGGTATGGTCTTAACTAGGCTGGATGTATTTTTTTTGTTGGCGTTGATTTCTCCGACTGCCCATAAAGGCACCACCGCGATCAGTTAGGTTAAAATGAAAAGAGAGGAAAGTGACGTGCGGACATGTGAAAAAGGCGGCTCTGTATGGGAGAGAAGTTGAAGAGGAATAAAAACACCCTTGGAAACCAAAACTTGCCCCTCGTCGTGACTCGGAGCCACAACAAATGTTTCGGATTTGTGTAGGGTACATTGTGACAGCAAACGAGCAGGTGATCGAGCAAGGGTCTGATACGAGAGCATTGCGTTCGTATGGAGCGTGTTTGAAGTGAACAGCAGAGACGAAAGGAACATGGCAAAGTGTTGTGAAATAAAATATTACCTGTAATACGTATTTTGTTATTTGCTGATTGTATGTATTAAACTATCACATTCATTGTCAGTCAAGAAGAGAAGAGGACTATTCGCATCGGATCCATAGTGCGCATGCGCAGTGATACTGCCTCCGTATGACGTCCAGTCCGCGATGGAGATTAAAAAACAAACAATATTTGACAATAACACAGGTTTCTGTTCCTGTCTTTGGTAATGTCCCCCTGTCTTTTTGTTCCACGTCTTTGTCGGTCAGTCCTGTTGTTGGTTTTGTTAGAGAGTTATGTTAGTTTACCAAGTCTGTGTTTTGAGTTCCTCCAATGAACCCTGGTTCAAGCTGCACTTGGTCGCCCTCTTCCTTTCCACACTCCATCCGTGACAAGATTTTCTTCAAAAATTGTTGTACCATGATTTTCTTCAAAACAAAATTACAAAAAAAAAAAAATGTTTTTTAAATTGTACCCATGTATAATGCGCACCCCGGATTTTAGGACAATAAATTAGTTAAATTTTGCGCATTATACATGGGAAAAACGGTAGCTTCTTTAGTCATTTTTCAATCATCTTCCAGTTGTTTACAGAAAAAGTTTGAAAAGCTTGAGAAAATTTTAACTTAATGGTATGACGCGAAATGTATTAGAGAATCCATATGTCGTAAAGTGTTGTATTTTTACTATCTTTCACTATCTGTCCTACTCCCTCCCTCCTTCTGAGGCTTGGCAACGCCCATGCCTCACACCTTGACAAACTGTCAGGTTTAATTCGCTGACTGAACAACTATTAAGAGAAGAGCAACAGCAAACAAACCACAAGTGAGACAGAATATCACGTCTTTTCTCGCGAGGAGTGCAGTACAGATAGTTTACAACAATCTCACTACACTAAATATCTGTGTACACTCCCGCTCTTTTTATTTGGATTTGCCCTACCCACAATTATGAGACAAAAGCCCCTAAAGGAAGGGGGGAGCACGTGGGCTTTGCCTCGTAAGCAAAAAATCACCAGGTGTTACATACTAATAAGAACGTGAGGAAAAGGAGTTTGAGTTGAGAAGAGAAAGCCCTTGAGCTCTAGTCAAAACATAGCAAGGGATGTTTTACGACCTTGTGTAGGATGAGACAAGCTAGGTTATTTATTACTGGATACGCACTAACATAATCTTACGATCAAGATAGTTTGGAAAACCCAGACTTTGATGGTCACTTGTAGGTTCATCTGAGGTGCAAGACAGCAATGAGGCATGTTGTCTAACAAAGTGGTCTTTGTTAAGAAGGAACTGTCTCGGTAGATGTCTTCTTTTTGCTGAGTTGTCAGCTGCGTCCTGTCTGACCCCTCTCCTCTCTCCTGGCCCAGCCGTACCTTTTCTCTTCTGTGGTACATCATAAAAACAGCAAGGCCAAACAGCAAGCATATATTGCAGTAATATTGCGGTAAAGCATTGATTAGAGAACGCATGATAACATATATATACATTTTTCTAACACAAACATTTTTGGAAGATAAAAATAAAAGTCATAAAATAAAAAGTCCCAATGATCGTCACACACACACCTGGGTGTGGTGAAATTTGTCCTCTGCATTTAATCCATCCCCGTGTGATTTTAATCCATCCCCTGGGGGAGAGGGGAGCAGTGAGCAGCAGCGGTGCCACGCTCGGGAATCAGTTGGTGATCTAACCCCCCAATTCCAACCCTTAAACCCAAGATGTGTTCTTTACTCCCGTAATTTTCGGACTATAAGTCGCACCAGCCATAAAATGCCCAAAAATGTGAAAAAAAACATATATAAGTCGCTCCGGAGTATAAGTCGCATTTTGGGGGGCTATTTATTCGACAAAATCCAACACCAAGAACAGACATGAACGAGCAACAACAGTAAACGATACGGTATGCTAACGTGACAAACACAAACGAGGAGCTGAGAACGGGCCTGACGTAACATTCAGTTATTTAAAAAAAACTATTACATAAATAACACGTTTATAAAACCATCTGTGTCACTCCAATTCATTAAATCCATCGATCGTCCTTTGTCAACAATGCCGTGTGCCGCGCCGCAGTTCAAATTATTCCACAGGCCCATACAACGATATATAAACTATATTTTAAGTAACTATCACATAAACAACAATATTATCAAACCATTTGTGTCACTCCAAATCATTAAATCCATCGATCAAATTTCTCGTCCTTTGTCATCCTGGTGACAGAGGACATGTCCAGAGGATATGGCGCTTTAAAGTGTTAATTACTTTATTTGATTTTTTCTCTCTATTTTTCATGTTTTGAATATGTTCAAGATAAAGATATCAAAGCATGTGAAGTGATCAACTATACTAAAAATAACATGTGAAGTGGTCAACTATACTTGTAAGTAAGTGATGTGTTAATGATCAAGTAAAACTTTGTGAAAAAAAACATATATAAGTCGCTCCTGAGTATAAGTCGCCCCCCCACCCAAACTATGAAAAAAACCGCGACTTATAGTCCGAAAATTACGGTACATGTGATTCTATCATCATTTATTTTGACTTTCTTTCCAAAACGCTTCTCAATTTCCCAGTTCACACATCTTCTGCATGTGTTACTGGTTCTCCAGTTTTTTCTCTAGTTAATTATCAATCCAAAAGCAACCTTTTTTTTTCTTTTTTTTTTTTCCTTAGCATTTAACTTACTCAAAATCACTCTTTCTTCAAAGTCGCTCGACTAATTTTCCATAGTAGTCTCCAACAACTTCAACCATTCAACCTGTTATTTCCTTTCATTCAGGCAATCAGTCATCAATGCTCATTTGCATCTCACACACAGTCTCCAAAAAGGAGTCTTTCTATCACATTGGTCCCAATTCATCCAATCCAGGGGTGGCCAACCAGTCAGAGACTAAGAGCCACATTTTTTTACTGTGTACCGCAAAGAGCCACAACCCCCCCCCCCACCGAAGCGAACATGCAGCGTTTGACGTCGCATTATCACCCCCCCCGAAGCGAACGCGCAGCGTTTGACGTCCCATTAACACCCCGCCCCCCCGAAGCGAAGCGAACGCGCAGCGTTTGACATCCCATTAACACCCCCCCCGAAGCGAAGCGAACGCGCAGCGTTTGACGTCCCATTAACCCCCCCCCCCGAAGCGAAGCGAACGTAAAAGAGCCGCATGAAACCCGGCAAAGAGCCGCATGCGGCTCGCGAGCCGCGGGTTGGCCACCGCTGATCCAAGCTCACCACACAACATTCATATACCATTTTCAACTCAAGGTTCCTGATAGAACAATCCACCAATCAAAAAAAACTCAACACAAAAAAAAACTGCTGGCAAATTAATCAGAATTTTTTCTTTGTTTTTAAATTTAAAGAACTCAATCTCTCAGATTCAGCTCGCATATAGAAGTTTGTATAATCTTATAACACAAGGTCATTTGTCATTGGGCATAAAAACAGCATTGTCATACTTCTTGTATGGACAGGAGCTCTAAAAATCTAAAAAATGTTCTAATAATCTGACAATGACATGTTCTGCTGTCAAATGGACATCCGTTATTTCTTTCTCTGTATGAGCTTGAGCGGTCAAAGGGGAGGAAGCTTGTCATGCTGAAAATTTGGCTTTTCCTCTGCCCCTTCCTCCACCCATTGAGTGGTATTGTTTTGCAAAACGACACACTCTTGCAAAGTGTCCTCGTTTCCCACAGTTCCAACAGGTCTCCGAATCTGATGGGGATTTTGAATTATATGGCGGCCTGCGACCTTGTTGGCCTCTACCTCTTCCTCTGCCCCGCTGGGACCCTTGGAAGAAGACCGTTGTATCTTCATCTAGGTCATCATCATCATCATTGTCTAGATGAAATACATCAGAACTTTTGCCTCTTTTGATAACTTTTTCAGCATGTCTGGCCCATTGCATAATTGTTGTCACACTTGCAATATCCACTTCCACCAAATGTTTCCTCACCCAGTTGCCTATTTCAGGGGGGAAACCAGTGAGGAGCGCATTTTTCAGATGTTGCTGATAAGCACTCTCAGCTGCATCATTGAATGGGATGCCACTATGCACCCTGAATTCTTTCTCAAATCTCAAGCGAAAATCATCAGTATCTTCCCCAGGCTTCTGTTTTATTCCTGCCAAATGACCATAATTCGCTCGTCTTTGAAATATAGTTCGCACTCTTTGCACAAGATCATTCCATTGTGCTGCATACTCCCCTCCCAATTGATTTCCATCAACGGGATAGGGAAAAGGCCCTTGATTATTTCTACCTGTATAATTTCCTCTAACTTTTGCCCAATAGCGTCGCCGGACTCGTCTGCTATTCCTCCCCCGGTTGGGAAGCGTCGAAAGCGGTGTGCGAGGAGGCTGAAGAGGGGCAAGCGTGGGGGCGTCCGGGCCAGGCTGGCGGCCAACCCGGCTCGCCCGGCCGTGCCTTCCATTCTTCTGGCGAATGTTCGTTCGCTGGACAACAAAATGGATTACATTCGCTTGCTGAGATCTACGAACCGGACGGTGCGTGACTGCTGTGTGCTCGTGTTCACTGAGACTTGGTTGACCGTCAACATTCCGGACTCGGCTGTACGTCTGGAGCGGCTAGCGTGCTATCGGGCGGACCGGACCATTGTACGAGGGGGGAAATCTCGTGGAGGTGGAATATGCGTCTACATCCGTGACGACTGGTGCCGGGACTCTGTGGTGGTATGCAGGCACTGCTCGCCACTGGCGGAGTTTGTGATCATTAAGTGCCGTCCTTTTTACCTGCCGAGGGAATTTACCGCGATTCTGCTGGTCGCGGTTTACATCCCGCCTTCCAACATCGGAGGCGACAGGGTCGCGGCTCTTAGTGAACTATACCAGGCTGTCAGTGACCAACAGACAGCGCACCCTGACGGTTTCACCATCTTCGCTGGGGATTTTAATCATGCTAATCTGAAGTCTGTTTTTCCGAGGCTTTACCAGCATGTTGATTTTCCTACGCGTGGCGACAGCTTCCTGGACCTGGTCTACTCTTCGCATAAGGGAGCTTTCAAAGCCGCCCCCCTCCCCCATCTTGGGCTTTCTGACCATCTCACTGTTATGCTTTTGCCCGCATACAGACAAAAGGTGAGAACATCCAGACCAGTTCGCAAGCGGGTGCGGGTGTGGCCTGAGGGTGCCTCTGATGCGCTTCGTGACTGCTTTGGCTCTACCGACTGGGACGTGTTTAGGAGGGCGGCCACTTGCGACGGTCGGGCGGACATTGAGGAGTATACTGACTCTGTTTCCTCCTACATCGGGAAGTGCATTGATGATGTGACACACTCAGTATCCGTCGTCACTCGGGCAAACCGGAAGCCATGGCTGACGGGGGCTGTCTTCAGGCTGCTGAGGGCCAGGGACAAAGCCTTCCGGACGGGGGATGAGGCTGGCTTGAGGACTGCGAGGGCCGACCTGTCCCGGGGCATCAAAGAAGCGAAGAGGGCGTTCTCGGGCAAAATTACCGCCCACTTCAAGGACAGCAGGGACGCACGGCGCCTTTGGCAGGGCATTCAGACCATCACGGACTACAAGCCCGCGCCGCAGAGCTGTGATGGCGACGTCCGTCTGCTCAATGACCTCAACCGCTTCTTTGCTCGCTTCGACGCTCAGAACAGCACTTGCCCGCTGAAGGCCACTCCCCCTTCCCACGAGCTGCCCCTGTGCCTCTCCGCCGACAGCGTGAGGAGGACGCTTGCCGCTATCGACATCCGTAAGGCGGCAGGCCCGGACAACATCCCGGGTCGAGCGCTGAAGGACTGCGCTGGTGAGCTGACGGGTGTCTTCACGGACATCTTTAACACTTCCCTGCAGCAGGCCATCGTCCCGTCGAGTTTCAAAGCAGCCACCATCGTACCTGTGCCGAAGAAGCCTGCTCCGTCCTGCTTCAATGACTACCGCCCCGTGGCACTTACGCCCATCGTCATGAAGTGCTTTGAGCGGCTTGTCTTGGAGCACATCCGGTCAGTTCTCCCTCCCACCATTGACCCCTTCCAGTTTGCGTACCGAGCCAAACGGTCCTCTGAGGATGCCATCTGCTCTGCCCTCCACTCGGCCCTCACCCACCTGGAGGGGAAGGACTCGTATGTGAGGTTGCTGTTTGTGGACTTCAGTTCTGCCTTCAACACCATTGTGCCGCAGCGTCTCATCAGCAAACTTGACAAGCTGGGCCTCAGTACCGGCCTCTGCAACTGGCTACTGGACTTCCTCTGTCAGAGGCCACAGGTGGTACGTGTTGGCGACAAGATCTCCGCCAGCATCACGCTGAGCACAGGGGCCCCCCAAGGCTGCGTGCTCAGTCCGCTGCTCTTCACCCTCCTGACGCATGACTGCGCTGCCACCTGCAGCGGCAACCGCATAGTGAAGTTTGCTGACGACACGACTCTGGTGGGTCTCATCACCAAGGGAGACGAGACTCAATACAGGCTGGAGGTTGACCTTCTGACCGCGTGGTGCAGGGACAACAACCTCCTGCTGAACGTCGACAAGACCAAGGAGATTGTCGTTGACTTCCGGAAGGGTCACGCCCGACACCTGCCGCTGACCATCGACGGTGCTGTGGTGGAGAGAGTGAGCAGCGCCAGGTTCCTGGGGGTGCACATCAGTGAGGATCTCTCCTGGTCCACCAACACCGCGTCGCTGGCGAAGAAGGCCCAGCGCCGCCTGTACTTCCTTCGGAAACTCAGGCGAGCGGGGACTCCTCCGGCCGTCATGACTACTTTTTACCGCGGCACCATTGAGAGCGTCCTCTCCAGCTGTATTGCTGTCTGGGGTGGCAGCTGCACTGACCAAGACTTGAAGGCCCTGCAGCGCATTGTGAAAACGGCTAGTAAGACTATTGGTGCTTCTCTCCCCTCCTTGAAGGACATTTACACCTCCCATCTCACTCGCAAGGCGACCAAGATTGTGAGTGATGTGAGTCACCCCGCTCACTCTTTGTTTGAACTTCTGCCCTCTGGGAGGCGGTACAGGAGCCTGCGCTCCCGCACCACCAGACTTTCCAACAGCTTCGTACTCCAGGCTGTTAGGATCCTGAACTCGCTCCCCCTTTCAGCGTAGCGTCCTGTTCTTGCTGTATGCTCACTGGCTCGGTTTTGCCCCTCATATTCAATGGGTTATTGGTCTGTTTTTATTCATCGCTCATTTTATTTTATTTATTATTTATTATTTATGGTTTGTGCCTTCTTGTTTTTGTTTTGTGTCGCCTACTTGTATGTCTCGTCACCGTGGGATGGAGGAAACGGAATTTCGGTTTCTTTGTGTGTCTTGACATATGAAGGGATTGACAATAAAGCTGACTTTGACTTTGACTTTTGACTTTGATATTTTCCCAAGGAAGACATTGCAGCTTCTCCTGCCTCATGCCCATTCAGTCTATAGCAGGGGTCACCAACTCCGGTCCTCAAGGGCGCCAATCCAGCCTGTTTTAGGTGCAGCCCTGCAACAACACACCTGATTCAAATGATCAGCTCATCAGCAAGCTCTATTAAGGCTGATAGCGATCCTGATTATTTGAATCAGGTGTGTTGCAGGGGGGATACATCTAAAACAGGCTGGATTGGCGCCCTTGAGGACCGGAGTTGGTGACCCCTGGTCTATAGGAATGTATGATTCCAGCCATGTCTTCTGCCCATTTATCTGGGTCTTCAGCAACAGGGGTAACCCCTTCAACTGCTTTTCTTGCCTCTTCCAAAGTCCATGGCCGAAAAACATACGTATGTAGAGGGTGGCCTTCCCCTACAATAGGGCTTGGCACCTGTATCATTGGGCACACATACACATTGTCTAAATTTTGGGAAAATCTAGCAGTAGTGGTCAAACCTCTTGTTTGTACAGGACTTCTAATAATGTGACCCTGACCTTTTTTGCTGTTGTATGGGGGAGGGTGCAGGTCTGTTAAACTTGGATACAAGTTTTGCATACGAGCGGAAGGCCCCTCTTGCTCCTCTGCTTGAGCTGCGCCTTCAGCTGTGGCTTGAGCTGCGGCCGGGACAGCGCGCCTGCGCACTGTGGCCTCATTGTCTTCCGGCCTGACAAACATAGTCGCAGCCTCATTGCTTTTCATCTTGCTATCTTTTGACCAGCTCAGTGGCCTAGTGGTAGAGTGTCCGCCCTGAGACTGGAAGGTTGTGGGTTCAAACCCCGGCCGGGTCATACCAAAGACTATAAAAATGGGACCCATTGCCTCCCTGCTTGGCACTCAGCATTAAGGGTTGGAATTGGGGGGTTAGATCACCAACTGATTCCCGAGCGCGGCACCGCTGCTGCTCACTGCTCCCCTCTCCCCCAGGTTGGGTTAAATGCAGAGGACAAATTTCACCACACCCAGGTGTGTGTGTGACGATCATTGGGATCTATTTTGTATTTTGGATTTGTTCTCTTCTCTCTTGTGAAGCTTTCAACCACATTCTAGCACAATTCAATTCTCTCTCTTTTCTTTACTTTCTCAGTCCCTTTGTCTTCCTAGCCACACTCTCCTCCAAAACGTCTACCACAACGTTCCACATTTCAACTTTCAACTTTCCTTGTACTCCATACTTTTTCTTCCACTTCGGCATGTATTGCATACAATTAAGAAATCTAATCGCCATGAACTTCTCATCTCCTTCAAGAGCTACAGATTTACCGTTCTTATTTCCCATCTTAATTTGGTTTTTTTTTTTTTTTTTTTTTTTAGGTTTATACAATTTTTTTATTTATTTTTTCTTTGAGGATCCTCAATGCAGGTTTAAATTAACCTTTCAACAAATTACTGGCCTGTGTTATTGCCGTGGATCAATGCTAGAACTGCTATTTAGTCCATTTATCCTACCAGTCACACTCTCAACCATACAAGTTTCTTATCCCTGCCTACGCGAAGTCCTCTTTAAAAAATAAAAAGAGCTGCTTCCTCCGGATGGGGGACTCTACAACACCCGCTCCTTCCCTGGGAACTAAAGACAACAGTCCTGTTACCCAGCCCTGCCAACGCGAAGTAGTACTCTTTAGAACAGTGGTTGTCGAATGAGGGTACACAGAGGTACTCTAGGGGGTACGTGAGATTTTACAAAAATATATAAAACTGTGAAGAGCCACTTTCTCCGGAGAGGGACTCTACAACACCCCCTCCTTCCACAAGACTTAAGATCTTCTGTCCGCCTATTTTTTTTTCCCTGTGCACTTTTACTTTTACTTGTACGCGTTTCACAACAACACAATCACACAACTTTAGGGCTTTAACTTACTTGTCCTCTGGTTCGTTGCACTGCCGGATCCCATCAATCCACCTCTGTCAGACGAAGGCAGACCTAAGATGCTGGCCCAGCGAAGAATTTCCTTCCCAGGTCTTTCTTTACCAGGTCCGGCTAAGTGGACGCTGGCCCGTCGACGGTGTACAGCGTGTCGTCCTCCGTCGGCCAGATGGCGGGTATGAGAGATCCGGGTCACGGCACCAAAATGTTAGTGGTGCTCACTCTAACTTATTTTTGCAAGAACCACACGGGAGACAGTATGCCCTTTTAAACACCTGCAGGTGGAGAGTCATTCGTCGCTGCGCGTAAAGCGATGCTCGAATGAGGTCTGACTCAGGCCTCTTGCAGGAGCATTTTTATTGAGAGAAACAGGGTGGGGGTGAGAGTGGACAGGATGGGGTTGAAGCCCCTGGCCTGCTGATCAAAGCATAGCAGGGGGTCTTTTACGACGTTGTGTAAGCAAAACAACTTTGATTGCTTCCTCTGCAGCTGGTCAATCAGTTCAAAAGATCTTACCACTTTGTTCTACTACTTTTGTTAAGACAGGACAAGCTAGGTTATTTATTACAGGTTACATTCCAACATAATCATACGATCAAGATAATCTGTAAACCCTAACAACATTCACACCAATAGCCTGCTGGAGGTCATTCTGTAGGGCTCGGGCAGTGCTCAACCTGTTCCTCCTTGCACAAAGCAGCAGATACCGGTCCTGCTGATGGGATGAGGACCGTCTACGGCCCTGTCCAGCTCTCCTAGAGTAACTGCCTGTCTCCTAGAATCTCCTCCATGCTCTGGAGATTGTACTGGGAGACACATCAAATCTTCTTGCAACAGCACGCATGGATGTGCCATCCTGGAGGAGTTGGACAATCTGCGCAACTTCAGGAGGGTTAAGAAATCGCCTCATGCTCCCAGTCGTGATAATGACTCTTGCTAAAGCCAACACTTGTGGAAAAACAGTTAAAAAATATCAAGAGGGAGGAACTTGAAATGGCCTCCACCTGCAAAACCAGTCCTGTTTAGGGGACCATCTCATTGTTGCCCCTCTAGTGCACCTGTTGTTAATTCCATCAACACCAAGGCAGCTGAAACTGATTAACAACCCCCTCTGCCACGTACCTGACCAAAACCTTATCAGAAAAGTGTAATTGAATTCATGCCATACCCTGATAAAAAACTGTTCCTTTAATTTTTTTGAGCAGTGTATATTAAAGATTAAGATTAAAGTCCCAATGATCGTCACACACACACCTGGGTGTGGTGAAATTTGTCCTCTGCATTTAACCCATCCCCGTGTGATTTTAATCCATCCCCTGGGGGAGAGGGGAGCAGTGAGCAGCAGCGGTGCCGCGCTCGGGAATCAGTTGGTGATCTAACCCCCCAATTCCAACCCTTAATGCTGAGTGCCAAGCAGGGAGGCAATGGGTCCCATTTTTATAGTCTTTGGTATGACCCGGCCGGGGTTTGAACCCACAACCTTCCAGTCTCAGGGCGGACACTCTACCACTATATATATATATATATACAGTGCCTTGCGAAAGTATTCGGCCCCCTTGAACCTTCCAACATTTCGCGACATTTCAGGCTTCAAACATAAAGATATAAAAGTTTAATTTTTTGTCAAGAATCAACAACAAGTGGGACACAATCGTGAAGTGGAACAAAATTTATTGGATAATTTAAACTTTTTTAACAAATAAAAAACTGAAAAGTGGGGCGTGCAATATTATTCGGCCCCCTTGCGCTAATACTTTGTAGCGCCACCTTTTGCTGCAATTACAGCTGCAAGTCGCTTGGGGTATGTCTCTATCAGTTTTGCACATCGAGAGACTGGAATTCTTGCCCATTCTTCCTTGCAAAACAGCTCGAGCTCAGTGAGGTTGGATGGAGAGCGTTTGTGAACAGCAGTCTTCAGCTCTTTCCACAGATTCTCGATTGGATTCAGGTCTGGACTTTGACTTGGCCATTCTAACACCTGGATACGTCTATTTGTGAACCATTCCATTGTAGATTTGGCTTTATGTTTTGGATCATTGTCCTGTTGGAAGATAAATCTCCGTCCCAGTCTCAGGTCTTTTGCAGACTCCAACAGGTTTTCTTCCAGAATGGTCCTGTATTTGGCTCCATCCATCTTCCCATCAATTTTAGCCATCTTCCCTGTCCCTGCTGAAGAAAAGCAGGCCCAAACCATGATGCTGCCACCACCATGTTTGACAGTGGGGATGGTGTGTTCAGGGTGATGAGCTGTGTTGCTTTTACGCCAAACATATCGTTTTGCATTGTGGCCAAAAAGTTCGATTTTGGTTTCATCTGACCAGAGCACCTTCTTCCACATGTTTGGTGTGTCTCCCAGGTGGCTTGTGGCAAACTTTAAATGAGACTTTTTATGGATATCTTTGAGAAAAGGCTTTCTTCTTGCCACTCTTCCATAAAGGCCAGATTTGTGCAGTGCACGACTGATTGTTGTCCTATGGACAGACTCTCCCACCTCAGCTGTAGTTATCTGCAGTTCATCCAGAGTGATCATGGGCCTCTTGGCTGCATCTCTGATCAGTCTTCTCCTTGTTTGAGATGAAAGTTTGGAGGGACGGCCGGGTCTTGGTAGATTTGCAGTGGTCTGATACTCCTTCCATTTCAATATAATTGCTTGCACAGTGCTCCTTGAGATGTTTAAAGCTTGGGAAATCTTTTTGTATCCAAATCCGGCTTTAAACTTCTCCACAACAGTATCTCGGACCTGCCTGGTGTGTTCCTTTGTCTTCATGGTTCTCTCTGCGCTTTAAACAGAACCCTGAGACTATCAAAGAGCAGGTGCATTTATACGGAGTCATTTAGGACAACATTGGATCATTAAAAGATCCTCACTGAACTTCTGGAGTGAGTTTGCTGCACTGAAAGTAAAGGGGCCGAATAATATTGCATGCCCCACTTTTCAGTTTTTTATTTGTTAAAAAAGTTTAAATTATCCAATAAATTTCGTTCCACTTCACGATTGTGTCCCACTTGTTGATTCTTGACAAAAAATTAAAATTTTATATCTTTGTTTGAAGCCTGAAATGTGGCGAAATGTTGAAAGGTTCAAGGGGGCCGAATACTTTCGCAAGGCACTGTATATATATATATATATACGTATATATATATCATCGGCTACTTTTCAGTGTTTTTTCACATTTGCCATCCTCATCCCTGGTTTCTGAATTGAACAGCTGCGCTAAATCTCCAACACACATGCCAGGTTCACTTTCTTCACTGTGAGAGTCTGTTTCCGTGCCGTACGGCTCTTCGGATATGATGCCTGCTTTTGCGAAAGCTCGAACAACAGTGCCAGCAGACATGTTAGCCCAAGCATCTACAATCCATTCGCAAATTGTGGCGTAACTCGCCCCGGCGCTGTCTTCCATTCTTAGTGAAACTGGTCTCCTTCGGTCATCCATCGCTCCCACGCTGCTCGCAGCTTTACTTTGAACTGCCGGTTCACACCGATGTCCAGCGGTTGGAATTCCTTTGTCGTGCCTCCCGGAATGACAGCAAGCTCAGAGTTCATTTGCTTCACTAGTTTTTTCACATCGGCTGTAAGATGGGCACGCATAGAGTCACAGATCAACAGCAATGGTGATGCGTTGAAAAAACCACCTGGTCTCCTTACATACACCTTCCTCAGCCACTCTTTCATCATTTCCTCATCCATCCAGCCCTTTTCATTTGCCCTAATGATGACTCCTGCTGGAAACTTCTCTTTAGGCAAAGTCCTTCTCTTAAAAATCACCATAGGAGGCAGTTTCTGTCCATTAGCATGGCAGCCAAGCACAACAGTAAAAGAAGACTTTTCGTACCCCTTTGAGCGTATTGTTATCATGTTGGTCCCCTTCTTCTCCACAGTGTGATTCACCGGGATGTCGAAAGTGAGCGGCACCTCGTCCATGTTGGATGTGTTTGCTGCAGTAGGAGTGGAAGATGGCCATCTTTTCACTATAATCTGCTGGAAGTTGCTGCGCTAACGTAGTCCTGGTCCGGATGGAAAAATGGCACCGTTTCATTAAACAAAAGCACCAAGACAGACCTCCTTGGAAATGTTAAATTTTCATTTCTTCTGCTAGCGTTACTGCTTTTAGTCGAATGGTGACCGTCTAAACGCTTCTCCCACTTGTTCTTTGCTCGATGATCCACTGCTCGAATCTTTCCTCCAACTCGGGCCACCTCGCCTTACGTCCGCGGAAACTCAGCTGCGTCTTCTTGACCTGTCGGAGCTCGTTTTCCAGCTTCCTCCACTTGCGAACCATCGATTCATTGATTTTAAATTCTCTCGCGGCTGCTCGATTTCCATGCTCCTCCGCCTTGCTGATGGCCTTCAGTTTGAACTGTGCTTGATAAACGTGTCTCTTTGCCATTTTCAGGGTTGTTATAACAACGATGTTTTGCATGACGCATATACCCGTTCTTTTCTATACAATCCACACCCACACTTCCCCCTTTAACGTTCTCATGGCGCTCTCTACTACGTCCGCCTTACAACAACACACACACACACACACACACACACACACACACACACACACACACACACACACACACACACACACACACACACACACACACACAGGGCACGCTGCAAATCCACACCCAGAATTCCCCCTTTAACTTTTCTTTACTACGTCCGCCTTACTTCCTTACAACACAGGGGGCAATAGAGATGACCCGGTGAGAAATAGGTGAGAATTGGGTAGACAGAATTTTCTAGAGAGCTTGGAGAAGGACATAAAAGTTCCTTCATCATAAAGGTCCCTCAGTTTTATTATGCCCTTGCTGGCCCAAGCCCGGAAGGTCTTATCCGTGCACGAGGGTAAGAATAAATGATTGTTTATCATGGGCGTGAGGTCGGAGGCCCCGTGAAGGGATAGACTTCTTCTCATCTGAATCCACATTCTAATTGTGGCAATTACTGGACTGGAAGAAAAGTTGGAAATGGTCAAAGACAGTTGAGGAAGGGTTTAAAAGCTGCAAATTCCATATCTATCCTCAAGGAGTGTGTGTCATTACTGTTGCTGTCAACCCAATACAAAAGCTTGTGAATATTGCAGGACCAATAGTAGTGCAACAAATTAGGCAGTGCCAAACCACTCAGGGCTTTGGGAAGTTGCAACACGTCCTTGCTAATATGAGGAGCTTTGTTCCCCAGATAAATGAGCTTATCATTTGATTGAGCGTTTTGAAAAAGGCCTTCCTAATAAGCACTGGAATATGAGTGAAAAGGCATAGGACTTGAGGCAGAACAAACATTTTAACCAAGTTAACCCTACTAGGGATAACGGGAACCCCGACCACCTAACAAAGTCTGCTTTGCACTTCTCCATAAGGCGGGAAAAATTGTCCGCAAAAAGTCGCTTTGGAACAGGCCAGGCCAAACCGCGGCTCCAATAAGGACTTTCCAAAAGTGACTGAATTTCGCAAGCGCAAGTTGGACACTGAAAAGTCAGGTAGAAAAACAGGTACAGTTTTTCCCAAAAATTACGAAGCACTCAGAGACTGTCACGATTGCATCATATCAACTGGCTTGGAACATTGCACGGGCTCAAAAGCCATACAATGAATGGGAGTTTGTTAAAAAGTGACGTTGTTAAAACCTTGTCTCCTGAAAACGACAAACTTAAACGAATGGTATCAGACATCCAACTGTCCCGCTACACTGTTGAACTAAGAATATCGGACATTAAAAGGAATGCCAGAAGTCGCACTATGCAACATGCAAGTACCGTATTTGTCGGACTAAGAGTTGCTCCGGAATATACGTCGCATCAGCCATAAAATGCATAATAAAGTGAAAAAACCCCATATATGTCGCTCCGGAGTCTTAGTCGCATTTTGGGGGAAATTTATTCGACAAAATCCAACACCAAGAACATCCAACAACAGGCTAAACCAGAAATGGGCAAACTACGGCCCGCAGGCCACATCCGGCCCACGGGGCCGTTTAATCCGGCCCACCAAACCTGAATAAATTGTATTACTAAACATTTTTTTGGGTCATTTTCCTTGCAATTATTACCGTTTTTTCCATGTATGATACGCACCCTAAAAATGGCATGCCGATGCTGGAAAAAAGCTTGTACCCATGTATAATACGCACCCAAATTTTGACTCCTACTTAAGTCCGTAAACGTAAAATTATTTCAGAAAAAAGATCATCTTTGGGAACAACCGGATGTTATTCTGCCGGTTAGTATCACTGCGCATGCGCTAGCAAACTCGATAGCGGAGAAATGTTTCGGATTTGTGTAGGGTACATTGTGACAGCAAACGAGCAGGTGATCAAGCAAGCGTCTGATACGAGAGCATTGTGTTCGTATGGAGCGTGTTTGAAGTGAACAGCAGAGAGGAAAGGAACAAGGCAAAGTGTTGTGAAATAAAATATTACCTGTAATACGCATTTTGTTATTTGCTGATTGAAACTGCTAATTAAACTGTGAATTGAAACTAATAGGTAGAGAACTGAACTCTCGCTCTTTATATAGCTGACGTGTCTTGCGCATCCGTTCTGCGCATACTGTCATGGCGGCCTCCGTATGATATCCGGTCTGCGATGGAGATTAAAAAACAAACAATGTTTGACAATAACACACCATCAAGGATTGCACCATCGCATCAAACGATGTGTCGTCAATTATGAATTTTACTGACTAAGTGTGTTGGGCAGGATGGCTGAATGCGATGCGCGATTGACGTGTCTTGCGCATCCGTTCTGCGCATACTGTCATGGCGGCCTCCGTATGATATCCGGTCTGCGATGGAGATTAAAAAACAAACAATATTTGACAATAACACACCATCAAGGATTGCATCATCGCATCAAACGATGTGTCGTCAATTATGAATTTTACTGACTAAGTGTGTTGGGCAGGATGGCTGAATGCGATGCGCGATTGACAACAAACAAGAAGAAAGGTGATTTCAAGTTTTATTTCGAGGGAGATTTTCTTCAAAAATTGTTGTACCCATGTATAATACGCACCCAAGATTTTAGGACAATAAATTAGTTAAATTTTGCGCATTAAAAAAAAACGCTATTGTAAATTATTATGTTTTTGTTTGTGAACTTTGTTGAACGGAGAGTTTGTGTGTGTAAGACAGTGCACACAAATTTCATTGTTGAAAATGACTGGCCTGTGGTCTTAGTACTATAGGAGTCAATTTCTGTCATGATCATGTTAGTGTGTGACATTATCATGTTACACAATAAATGAGATGGGGTGATGTTCATGTGTGCCCATGTATATGATGTGGCTCGTTGTGGTAATACAGTAAAAAATGTTGCTCTTCGTCTCTGACTGGTTGGCCACCCCTGCTTTGGAGAGTTGGAAATTTGCACCCCCGGATACTTAAATCCATCTGCTGCTTATCTAAAGAAAAAAAGATTGGGGAATAAGTTTGTCATAAGAGTTGATGGGAAAAAGTTCACTCTTGTGAATATATTAGCCCGAGAATAGCCCAAACGTATATAGGATTCTAAGGACCACTGGAAGAGAGACAGCTGGGTTGGTCACATACAAAAGGAGGCCATCTGCATACAGCAACAGTTTGTGGACCTTGCCAGCCTGGGTAATACCTTCAAACCTTGCTTCCTGACGCAGCCAAATAGCCAGTGGTTCAATCGCTATGGCGAACAGGACGGAGGACAGATTTTTAAACCGTTCAATTTTATCCATTCCCTATTATGTATCTTCAACAATTAGGTCACAATCTGCAGTTGCACTCTCACGGCCCTCCCCTACCTGTTGTGGGAGGTTTCCCATGGCAGGTCAGGGTGGGGCCACCTGATTGTTGGCACCTGTGGTGTAAAATTTTTGGAGCTGCGCTCATTCTCTCTCGGCTCTCTCCCACCACAGGTAACTAGTTTGGTTTTGTCTTCAGTTCATCTTGGGTTCCAGTTATCTTTGATTTACACATAATACCACATCCACTCAGTCATTCGCCTTCATGCACTGCATACACAACTGATTCATACTCATACTTACATACCTTGGCTTCTTGTTGGTATTGAATTATTATTCGTATTGTTTTGAAATAAACCATTTTGATTGGCCTGAACCCTTTGAGTAATTTTCCCCTGCTGTTTGTTTGTGTTATGGCTTGCAGTGGAGCCAGGCTTGTTACTTGGCGACCAAGGTAAAGCCAGTCATTTAATAAAGGAAATCCATATAAAAAGAACAAGTAAGCAGTGGAAATGAGTAACTGAGGCAGTTACTTATTCCCTTGCTCAAGAGCCAACTCATCTTTCAGGCGAGATCACAAGTCCTTGCTATGTTTTTCTCTGTGATCTCTGATTGCCTCATCCTAGTATCATTGGAGCCGATGTGTATCACTATATTCGAGTAACGAGTGTTGTTGGTGCTACGCTGTTGACTAGGCCTAAAGCAAGCCAGCCCCCTAAGATTAGATTCTATGTCAGGTGCTCTGGTATGTGGCTGGATTTTTAAGCGAGATGTTTCGAGTAATGGAGTCACCTATGACCAAAGTGCGAGAGCCAGTCGACCGAGATGGCTTGAGACGGCTATGTGTCTTAACAGGCTCATCGCAGTTAGCAAGCTGTTTGGAGCTAATGCTAACTGGGCTACCGGGCTGGCTATAGCCCGTGTTTGTGTCTGCCACATCTCCGGTTATTGGGCTGCTCTGTTCTACCTGGTAGACACGTCCCTCTAGCAGGGATGACCTCTCTAAAAGAAGGGTGCAGGTGGTGCACGGAGCCATACATACCTTTTGATCTGAAGCCATACTTTACGTGTCCAATGATCGATGGTAGTTGGTAGACAAACAGCCACGAAGCATCCTCTGAGAGCTGAGCAATGACATGGTTGAAATGGCAAGGATTGACGGTCCGACTTACACACAATAGTAAACTTCCAAGAGTGGAGTAAAAACGTAATAATTTAGTGAGGGAAGCTGGAGAAGAATGTAAAAATGTAGGTCGTCTCTCCGACATTGCTGTGGCGCGCTCTACGTGACAAACCAGAAGTCTCTCTACTCTAGTCAACTCTACTCAACATACACCCATAAGAAGTTAAAACAGAGCGCACAGCTCCAAAATCAGCTGAAAGACAGACACCAATGCTATGAATGTCATGTAAACAAGCACTGCAGTCAAGCTACGAAAAAAACTAATGCCAGTGTTAGCGAGAAGCAAACGAATGCATTTAACACATTATTGTGTTCTCCAAGAATAAAACAGCTCCTTTGATGCAATTCATCTGTTACAACTACTCAAAATACACCCACAAGAATTGAAAACATGGAGCGCACTGCTCCGAAATCAGCAGAAAGACTGACGCTAATGCTATGAAAATGAGTGCATAGACACGCAATATTATTAAAGTGAAATCGTTTATTATTTTTGTGTCATCTCAAGTTTACCACTTTACTGTGTCGGTCGTTTCCATAAATTGAAGGAACTTGCGAAACTGTTTGGCAACACCCATTACCTTGTATGGTTTGTCCCGCCCCAACGGATGTGATGTAATAGATAAAAGTACGTAATAGAAAATGGAGAAATCTGAACGGAGTAACGAATAGTCCCCCAAACAGATCATAAAAGTACAGTCTTATGCAAAAGTTTTTCTTTATAAATCATTGGTTGTTCGGATCAGCAATTTCAATTAAATATACCATATAGCAGATAAACTGATGTTTGAGAAGTGAAATTAAGTTTATAGGATTTGCAGAAAGTGTGCAATCATTATTTAAACAAAAGTAGGCAGGTGCATAAATTTGGGCACCCCTACAGAAAAATGACATCAATATTTAGTAGATCCTCTTTTGCAGAAATAACAGCCTCTGAACACTTCCTATAGCTTCCAATGAGAGTCTGGATTCAGGTTGAAGGCATTTTTGACAATTTTCTTGACAAAACATCTCCAGTTCAGTCAGATTTCCCAGCATGGACAGCCCGATTTGAATCACACCACAGATTTTCGATAATTTTCAGGTCTAGGGACTGAGATGACCATTCCAGAATGTTGTACTTGTTCCTTAGCATGAATGCCTTAATAGAATTTGAGCAGTGTTTGGGGCCGTTGTCTTGTTGAAGTACCCAGCCCTGGCACAACTTCAACTTTGTCACTGATTCTTGAACGTTGTTTGCGAGAATCTGCTGATACTGACTGGAATCTATGCGACCTTCAAGTTGAACAAGATTGACAGTACCTGCACTGGCCCCACAGCCCCATTGGAATGCTGTGTTATTCTTCCGCCATGCATACCGCCCCTTGTTATGTTCAAATAACTCAATTTTAGTTTCATTAGTCCACAACACCTTATTCCAAAAGAAAACTAGCTTGTCCAAATATGCTTCAGCATACTTAAAGCGACTCTGTTTGTGGCACGTGCGCAGAAAAGGCTTCTGCCGCATTACTCTCCCATACAGCATCTCCTTTTGCAAAGTGCACTGAATAGTTGAACGATGCACAGTGTCACCATCTGCGGCAAGATCATGTTGCAAGGTCTTTGGAGCTGCTCTGTGGGTTGACTTTGACTGTTCTCACCATCCTTCGCCTCTGCTTATCTGAGATTTTTCTTGGCCTGCCACTCCGGGCCTTAACTAGTACTGTGCCTGTGGTCTTCCATTTCCTCACTATGTTCCTCACAATGCAAACTGACAGCTGAAATCTCTGAGCTAGCTTTTTGTATCCTTCCCCTATACTATGATGTTGAACAATCTTTGTTTTCATGTCATTTGTCAGTTGTTTTGAGGCTCCCATGTTGCCACTCTTCAGAAAAGATGCAAAGAGGAAAGCAACTTGTAACTGGCCACCTTAAATACCTGTAACTGGCAATGTTTTGTAAAAAAGAATGGTCAAAATACCTTCAACCAGAATCCAAACTCGTTGGAAGCTATAGGAAGCGTTTAGGAAGGGTTTATTTCTGCAAAAGGAGGATTTTTCTGTTGGGGTGCCCAAATTTATGCACCTGCCTACTTTTGTTCAAGTAATGATTGCACACTTTCTGTAAATCCTATAAACTTCATTTCACTTCTCAAATATCACTGTGTTTGTCTGCTGTATGATATATTTAACTGAAATTGCTGATTCGAACAAGCAATGATTTATAAAGGAATATCATGAAAATGGTCAGGGGTGCCCAAACGTTTGCATGCGACTGTATCTCTGCAGCACCTGGAGGGATATATTACATTTTTCTCCACTCCTGAAGATTCCAAATACACAAGAACATTATTTTACAAGGGAAAAATGATTTTCCACAATACTTGACACATATGGAAAAAATTGTGCAATGGTATTTGTATAGATCGCCAATCCCTAACCATTACTAACAGGTCAGGTTTTTTTGGGAGGCATTTTCTATTGATAGCTGCGTGTCAATCGTGGTACATATTAATATTGGATTATTGCCCAAATATTTGCTGATGTGTCTGCAAAGTTACATGTTTTCACACATTTAGACCATCAAAGTCAGTGAAGGGAGGCCAGAATTCGCGTTGTGCTCCCTTTTACGAGCTCCACTTAGGAGCAAGTGGCAGCATTTTGGACCAACAGGATTCGCAGACTCCAAAATAAATGCATTACAGTTATTTAGTCGAGATGTAATGAATGCATGGATTACTATATCTGGGTGCCGTTGAGAAAGAAAGGGCATTACATTAGCTGCTAGGACCCTCACAGGAATAATTCATTCAATTACGATAGCAGCGGTAGCTGCTCAGGTCCTAATTATCTAAACACTAACCTTGTTTTCTGTCACTGTTAGGTGCGCTATAACATTACATTCGTGATTTCTGAATTTCTACTAATATATAATTGAAACTAATTATGAAGTTCAAATAAATCACAATTTTTTTCTCTTTCTTCAGCCCTCGAACTATCAGCCACTTCAACCACTACCTCCTATTTATCCTAAACTGGCTGTCGCTCCTGTTATGCCACGACCACAGAAGCCTGCTTCTTCTATGTCCGTTCTGAGAAGGCGCAGGGTCAGGTAATGAATTAACGTTCAAACTGTTGATGGCCCAGTGAATTGCAGGGAATGTGATCAATGATTGTAATAAAAGAAAATAGTGATTTGCTAGGTTCTTTGGGATTGGCTTGACCTAAGTAATCTGAGGTTGGCTCCAGCACACCCTCGATTGAGGAGAATAAGCAGTACTGCATACAGAATGGATTTGCGAACGGAGAGCGAAAGAGAGAGAGCGAGAGAGAGAGGGGGGGTAGAGAGAGGAAGAGAGGAGGGAGAGAGAAGGGGGAGAGAAGGGGGCGAGAAGGGAGGGAGAGAGAGAGAGAGAGTCCTCTTTCCTGTTCTCTCTCTCTCTCTCTCTCTCTCTCTCGCTCACCAATTGACCCTGAATTTCATAAAGTAGCTTTGAACACTCCCCACCTTCCATTGCCAAAAAAAACATCAGTGAGTGAATATCACGCCGAAACAACAGGATACGACGAGGGGAACACTGCACTTTCCTACAGGAAATACAGGAAAAAGGACTTTCATGACTCTCTCTCTCTCTCTCTCTCTCTCTCTCTCTCTCTCTCTCTCTCTCTCTCTCTCTCTCTCTCTCTCTCGTCGGGTCGCTGGGGCTGGCCCAAACTTCCCTCTCCCCAGCCAGTTCATCCATCCCATTTTTGTGGGGGGCAAAGGCATTCCCAAGTCATCTGAGAGACATAGTCTCGCCAGGATTTCTAGGGTCTAGTGCAGGTATGGGCAAACCGTTTAATCCGGCCCGCCAACCCTGAATAAATAGTATTATTAAACATTTTTTGGGGTCATTTTGCCTGCAATGACTGCGTTTCCCCAGTAGATGGGGAACCGCTCGCCTGCGCATTTACTACCGGAAGCAGTGTCAGAAAGCTCTGCGTACACTCACAAGTGCGTGTACGTACTCAGTAGTACGGACATGGCGCACTCGCGCTCTATTTGTATCAGTGCCGAATTTAGAGCGTGGGCTGTGACGACTGCATTCTCGTAATTCGCGCGCTGAGCTTTCAGATACAGTTTTACGCTAAAGCCACCCACAAACCTTCCCCTGGAATCCTTCCATTAAAATGAGTCGCCCAAGGAAAAGCAAGGTGGACACTGAGTGCCGAGTGTTTAAAAAAGAGTGGCCAATTTGGCTCGACGTACGCGACGTGACGTTCAGCTACATGAACATCAACATCAACCCGTCACAGATCGAGGTAAACGGACCAACACCTCGGATCTCTCCTAAGAATTGCCACAACAAATTTTACTCCAGACTATGACGCACTAGCAAAAAAAGGGAGACCAACAACACTGTTCCCACTGAAAATGAAGGGGAGGCTCTCAAGTTTGTTGTAAAAAAATGCATTTTGAATATAATTTGTACAAATAGCAGGGATTGAAACTAGCGACCAATCTCATTTTCAAACAATGCAGGATGCTCAAGGACATTGATGCACCACCTGTTTGCGACTAATCTTAACCTGTAAAGTTCTTAAGGCTTACTTTAAGGAAGTGTTTCCCGTTTCCTCACCTCTGTTACCAGGTGTTTGTGAGTTAAAACTCTGCTCTGATTTTAAAAAGTTAAAGTTAAGTTAAAGTCCCAATGATCGTCACACACACACCTGGGTGTGGTGAAATTTGTCCTCTGCATTTAACCCATCCCCGTGTGATTTTAATCCATCCCCTGGGGGAGAGGGGAGCAGTGAGCAGCAGCGGTGCCGCGCTCGGGAATCAGTTGGTGATCTAACCCCCCAATTCCAACCCTTAATGCTGAGTGCCAAGCAGGGAGGCAATGGGTCCCATTTTTATAGTCTTTGGTATGACGCGGCCGGGGTTTGAACCCACAACCTTCCAGTCTCAGGGCGGACACTCTACCACTAGGCCACTGAGCTGGTCATTTTCAGATACCCCTCACCGTGTTGCCGTTTTGATTACTTTATTTAGACGTATGCTTTCACCGATTCTTCAAGATGATATATTTGGTCAGAATGTTTGCCGTTTGATGTGATCTCATAAGATAAACATCTTTCATTAATCTGACCTGCAGGCACTGAAGTGATGGAGACTGTTATTCATAATAACAGTGTCGTATTTTATGACAATCACTGAAAGCAGTTTTTTAGTGAATTTTTTTTATATTTTTTTAATGCTGTTAATAAATGCATTTGTTTTCCAAAAACCTTTTTTGAATATCCATGCTTTACTACCTACTAAAGGCCAAAACCTTTTATGCAATGACCTTTACAGGTCGTTTATATTACTTCACACAAACACTACATCCATCTGCTCCTGGTTCGGCCCTCCGGTCCAAATTTAGAACCCAGTTCGGCCCGCAAGTCAAATAGTTTGCCCACCCCTGGTCTAGTGGGACATGCCCGTAACACCACACCAGGGAAGCGTCCAGGAGGTATCCGAATTATATGTTTGAGCCACATCATCAGGCTCCTCAACACGAAGGAGCAGCGCCATTCCAGGTCTCACTGTCATTGTCTACGTGAGCATTACAGTCACCCAGCAGAACAATGGCACCCCCAGGAGGAGCGCTCTCCAGCACACCCTACAAGGACTCCAAAAAGGGTTGGTACTCTGAACTGCCATTTGTTGCACAGGCACAAACAACAGTCAGGATCTTTCTCCCCACCCAAAGGCTACCCGCTCGATAACCGGGGTACAGACGCCCAAGTTGTGTGTGGAGGCGAGTTCGACTATATGTCTAGTCATACCCTATCTGCCTTGCACACCAGCGCAGGCTGTCAGAGAGGTGACATTCCATGTCCCTAGAGCTAGCTTCTGTAGCCGGGAATCGGATTGCCAAAGGTCCTTTGGCCACCACCCAGGTCACCATGCACCCGACCCCTTTGGCTTCACCCACAGGTGGTGAAGGACACCCGCGTTTTCTTTTCAGGCTGTGCCCAGCTGGGCCGGATTGGTGAAGGCCCTCCATGTATCATAAAGGAAACTTAATTTTATTGTAAATAAAAAGCAATGAATGGAATAAATGTGTGTGTGTGTGTGTGTGTGTGTGTGTGTGTGTGTGTGTGTGTGTGTGTGTGTGTGTGTGTGTGTGTGTGTGTGTGTGTGTGTGTGTGTGTGTGTGTGTGTGTGTGTGTGTGTGTGTGTGTGTGTGTGTGTGTGTGTGCGTGTGCGTGTGCGTGTGCGTGTGCGTGCGTGTGCGTGTGTGTCAGGGATGAGAATTTTCTGTGGATCCGCGGCTTTCCGTGTTTTTTTCCGTCAAATATCATTTTCGTGAATCGTGTAAATCCGTTGAGAATTTTTTGTTTTATATATGTATATCGGGGGGCGGCATGGAAGTGTTCGGGCAACGTTAGCCTCGGTGACTCGCGAGCATTCGCCCGCCCGCCGCGATGACATCTTTTGGCACATCTCAAGGCAAAATTAGTTAAGCTGTGAGTACGGAAATCGGCTTGCCTCTGTAAACCTAACTCACTGGCAGCAGTGATCAGTGACATCAGCCTTATTTTCGGCAGCATTTTGGCGTACGTTCGTCACATCATTTCCATTTGTTAACTTACGCGGAGAACTAGTGTTTTTACACCGCCACAATGTAAATTTGTGATTGGGTTTTCATCACTTGTAGACGAGTTATTTAGTTAGATAGATCTAGGGCCTACTCGGCAAAAGTTTTCGCCAGCATGAGGATCGTGCCAGGGAAATAGACAAGCCGAACGGGATCAAGAACTGCTTCAGATGAGCATGGCTCGAGAGCAACGTCATTGTACAACTCGGAACACAGTCCGTAACCACGTGCCTGACGGAACATATCCGTAAAGTAGATGTCCCCAGGAAGGTTTTGTGTATTTTCTGTCAAGATATGATCAGCTATGGAGGTCGCGGCGCTAGGAACATTAAGGAGCATATCGAAACAAAAAAACAGAAAGGTACTTTTTTACTTTTACAAGCATGTGGGTTTAGAAAGTAACATGTTACATGTAAGCTAATGTTACGCGATTGTCATGATATTGTCATGATATTGTCATGATATTGTCATTATATCGTTAAAAAATACAACTTCAGTGATATATATACGTATATACATACACACACATATATATATACAGTCAAACCTCGGTTTTCGACCACAATCCGTTCCAGAAGGCGGTTCGAGAAGGGAATCGGTCGAATTCCGAATCTATTTTTCCCATTACAAATAATGGAAAAAATTTTAATCCGTTCCAAGACAAAAAAAAAGCCTTTTTAAGCATTTTTTCATTTGCGCATTTTTGTCCGATCACGCAATTGCAGCGCACCGCTGAACGAGCAACCGTAGCGCGTCGCCGACCGCGCAACTGCACCGCGCTGGTCGCATTATTGTGACAGAGCCGTCGCTGAAATTTTGAAAATATTTTTAAAGGCCTGATGTACTTTCCAAAATTTAAGTGGACCTCAGTGCGCAGGGAGCTTAATTTGGTCCGAACGCGCAACCGCAGCGCGCCGGGCGCTCACTGTTGCATTGCTTTAAGAGCGTCTTTGTGTTTTAGGATGGCTTTACTGCTCCCACTTGCTTTCTTTGGTGGCATGATTAGGGGTTAATACAACTCTCAAAGTAACGAAAATACAATAACGAATGGAGTCAGTCGGCGTCCGGGTTTTCTCGGGTCCTTTCGGCTCACCTCGCGAGGTTCGACCTCCGAATTTTGTTCGACACCCGAAGCAAAAAATCTTCAATTTTCCGTTCAAATTACGATTTGTTCGAGAACCGTGACGTTCGAAAACCGAGGTTTGACTGTATATATACAGTATATATATGTAGCCGGGGGTCTGGGGGGGGCGATGGTGTGTATGTATATATGTATGTATGTATACATATATATTCAGGGCTGTGGACTCGGTCGGATTTTTGCACCGAGTCCGAGTCCGGCCTCTTGACCACGAGTCCGAGCCCGAGTCCGAGTCCGGCTGTCCATTTTTTCTGTTAATTCATGTGACTGCTTAGTCTTTATTCAAGGCTAATTTAGATCAAAATCTAAATAATTACAACAGTTTTGTGATGGCTTTGTCTTTATTAAACATATAAACGAATACAATAAACAGATACTTTCAAGTTTTAATCATTAATTACACCATTATAGCTCAGACATTTATCTAAACACAAATAATTAGTGACGACCCCACAACTATCGAAACACATCAATGATATAAGCTGGGTGACATAATCGTCCTTGACATTGGTACATAATGTAAACATTAGCCTAAGTGCAACTCAACGTGGCCGCATTGATCGTAACTTACGCTCCGTTTCCCCCCCAAATCTAGAGGCAAAACATTGTTCTCTCGCTACTCCCGGGTTCTTCCATCTTGGCTGCGCGCGGGGCATTGTGGGTCTTGTACGTGCACGCACGCAGGCAGGCAGGCGCGGGCGCGCACGCAACAACTAAATGTGTCTTCATAACAAGCAAGCAGGGCTGTGGACAGTATTCCTACGCGCATTCTCAGCAGCATGATGAAAATAAAATTCAATCACGTCACTGAGGCATATTTTAACGAACTCCACTTCATTGTATGGCTTTTTAGCCCGTGCAATGTTCCAAGCCAGTTGAAACAATGCAAGTGTGACAGTCTCTGAGTGCTTCGTAATTTTTTTTGAAAAACTGTACCTATTTTTCTGCCTGACTTTTCAAAGTCTCCAAACTTGTGCTTGCGAAATTCAGTCCCTTTTGCAAAGTCCTTATCGATATTGGCATGAAGTGAGCTGAAGTGGCGCTGACCATTTGAAGCTTTTAAATGCGCCAATGACGTCCGACATATCAGGCAGAATGGCTTGCCATAGCGTTCAACAAAAAACAACTTTAACTCTGTTAAAAACGTCCTGTGTTCATCGTCATATATTCGTTTAGCTGTGCATTTTTTCCTTGGCATTTTGGCAAGCGTCTTGTCAGCTTTTCTGGACCTAATGGGCCCCCGTAGTCACAGTCGCCATTCATTAAAAAGCCAGCAAAACCAATCGCTCTGTTTGTCCCTCCTCCTTTGCGGGATTTCCCCTCACGCGCATGCGCGTTTGACCAAAAACCATATTGAACTCAAGCGAAGCAAATACGCACGAAAAATAAACACTAATGTTGATATGAACGTAAAAGAGCCGCATGAAACCAGCCAAAGAGCGTATTTTTTTTATTGTCGGACTCGGTGGACTCGGTCAAAATCAGCACCGAGTCCGAGTCCGGCAAAAATGACCGAGTCCGACCGAGTCCGAGTCCCCGAGTCCACATATATATATATATATATATATATATACATATGTAGTGTATATATATGCCCCCCCATACCCCCGGTCGGACCCCCAGACCCCCGGCTACTTTTCAGTGTTTTTTTACATTTGCCATTCTCATCCCGTGTGTGTGTGTGTGTGTGTGTGTGTGTGTGTGTGTGTGTGTGTGTGTGTGTGTGTGTGTGTGTGTGTGTGTGTGTGCTTGTGTGTGCTTGTGTGTGTGCTTGTGTGTGTGCTTGTGTGTGTGCTTGTGTGTGCTTGTGTGTGTGGGTGCGTGTGTGTATGAGCTAAATTTTTTCAGAGGTTCTTTCCCTGTTCCACAATCTTAAGATTCTCTCGCATATCAAAACAACATATATCGGGAAATGAATGTTCCAAATTGTCCCTTGGTGTGCGTGTGAGTGCGGATGGTTGTTCGTCTCTGTGTGCCCTGGGATTGGCTGGCAACCGGTTCAGGGTGTCCCCCGCCGACTGCCCGATGACCGCTGGCATAGGCTCCAGCATGCCCGTGACCCCCGTGGAGACAAAGCGGTACAGAAAATGGATGGATGGATATTTTGTCTTTGTGCAGGTGTAAGCGCTGTGAGGCATGTATGAGAGCTGAATGTGGAGATTGCAATTTCTGCCGAGACATGAAGAAGTTTGGAGGACCTGGAAAGCTTAAGCAAACCTGTGTGCTGCGCCAGTGTCTTTCGGTAAGTCCCGTTTTTTTTTCCATGAGATGTTAACAGTAATTGATGAAAAAAAGAAGTTCACTGTTTCCACTATATTTTATTTTGCATATAAGGCTATAAACTAAATCTTATACAGTAATCCTTCGCAATTAGGGGCAATTTCTAGAGTGCTCAATCGGCCTATCAAGCATGTTTTTGGGATGTGGGAGGAAATCGGAGTGCCCAGAGGAAACCCGTGCGGGCTCGGGGAGAACATGCAAACTCCACACAGGGAGAGCCGGAGGTGGAATCGAACCAGCACCCTCCTAACTCTGAGGTGGACGTGCTACCCAGTGCATCACCAAGCCGCCCGTCAACAGAAACAGTTAAACAGAAATTTCAGTTTAAGCTCTAGACCGGGGGTCCCCAAACCTATTCGAATGTGGGCCACATAACTCTTTTCTGATTGGGGGCCGGGGTTTTTTGTACCAAAAAACAGGTGACAGTCGCAAGGGTGCCTGAAAATAAAAATGTATTGTTTTCCAGAAAGCCACTCATGAAATACTAACACTGAAATATGAATATGAAATAGACTTAGACTTAGACAGAACTTTATTGTCATTTTGTCAACACTGGGTGTACACAAAACGAAATTTCGTTGCATACGGCTTTCAACAATGTAGTGGTATTGCGGCTGGTTAAAAAGTGACATTCTATATAAAAATATGAAATAAGATAAGTATAAAGTTAGTTAGTTAGTTAGTTTATTGTTTAGCACATATTATTATAACAAATAACAGTGCAGGGAGGGAGACGAAGCCTAGGGCTTGTAAGGAGCTCCACTCCTGTATAATCAAAGTGCACAACAAACAAAGTGCTGTGACATCAAATATTATTCAAGTGTTTAAGAAAGAAAAAAAATAAATAATATATATATATATATATATATAAATGAATAAACATCAATGAATAAACACAAGCATAACTAGCTAAATATTAAATCGTCATATTTATATATGCATATATACGAAAGTGAACGTATACATACATAAACAAATACACTATACAAAATGAGAAACAAGAGAAACAAAATTTGACACTTTAGTGATGTTGAAACAATCAAAAAACACCAGGTAAGAAAATAGCTGAGCGGAAGCAGAAGAACTGCAAACAGAAAATAACAAAACAAGGAAGAATCAGGGTATAAATAGTGGTTTAAGTTGATGTTCTTAGTATGGATCAGCTGAGTGCGGTGGAGTAATTTTGGACTGGTAGGATCATGAGTGGAGAAGGTGGTGTTTCAGGTGCTTTCTAAAAGCAACCTGTGAAGATATGGATCGAATATGGATTGGTAGCTCATTCCAGAGTGAGGGCCCTCTAAAATGGATATTGTATTGATGGCGTGATGTTCGACAGGACGGTGGGTGGAGATTGTCCCCCTGTCTTGTAGGATAAGAATGTAATTCCGATACAAATGCGAAGAAATTATGAAAAGTGGCTGGAAGACAGTGTTTCCTGTATATATATTTATGGGTGAGTAGACAGGTTTGATGAATATTTACTTTATCAATTGGCAGTAATGAATAGTTTCTAAACAATGGTGCCGATGGTTCATATCTATTTGAAAAAGAGATCATTTTTAGGAACTTCTTTTGTATGATGAGTAATTTGCTGAGGTATGTTGGATATGTAGCTGCCCAGACTATGTTGCAGTAATTGAGTAAAGGAAAGAGGAAACTATAATACAGAGTGAGATGAGCAGACGGATGGACCAAGGGACAAACTTTTCGTAAGATACCTAGCGTTTTCATGGATCTTTTGCAAACCAAATCAATGTGTTCAGACCAGTTTAAGTGTTTATCTACTATAACTCCTAGGAATTTAGTGCTAGTAACTTGATGGATTTCGTTATTATTTATGTAAATTTTGGCCTGTTCTTTGGGGTAAGATTTATTTATATTGCAGAAGATCATGAAGTTACATTTGTTTATATTGAGTGACAACTTATTTATTTTGAACCATTTTGTAACAGCGTGCAACTCAGTATTCACACGTGCAATGAGGAAATTAAAATCCTCGTGGGTGGCAATGAGATTGGTATCATCCGCAAATAACAAAGGAAGAAAATTTGAACAAGACATGGAAAAATCATTTATGTACACCAAAAATAATAGAGGACCCAATATTGAGCCCTGCGGGACCCCAAATAGTATTTTAGATCTGTTGGAAGAACAACCATTTATATATACATATTGTTCTCTGTTGGCGAGATAGTTTGTGAACCATTTCAGGGCAGAATCGTTCACTCCATATCTCTCTAGCTTAGCGATGAGGATCTTATGGTCGACAGTATCAAATGCTTTGCTTAAATCTAGAAAGACACCAAGAGCGAATTTCTTATTGTCAAGAGCCGTTGAGATGTGGTCGGCAAGCTGAAGCAGTGCATGCTCAGTAGAAAACTTTTTGCGGAAACCGTATTGATGTTTATAGAGAATATTGTTTGTTTCTAGGTGCTTTGCCAATCTTGAGTAAACCAGTTTTTCTAGAATCTTGGAGAAGCAAGGAAGTACGGATATAGGTCGATAATTACCATATTCATTAGTCTCACCAGCTTTGAAGATAGGAATGACTTTAGCAATTTTTAATTCTTGGGGTACAATGCCAAATTTTAAAGATAAGGAGAAAATGTGTGTTAGTGGAATTATTATTGAATGAATGATTTTCTTAATAAGTATGCTTCTGATCTCATCATGGCCAGGGGCCGAGTTTTTCAAGCTCATGACGATGTTGTAAACTTCCTCAACACTAGGAGGGTCAAGAATGGAGAGTGAAGGAAACTGCCCTTTAATAAGGCAACAGGGGCTTGTATCAGAGGTTGAGAAGCTAGATGCCAAGGTAGCGCCAACATTTACAAAGAAATCATTGAAACCATTAGAAATATCTATTGGGTTTGAATGAGCTCTATTCTTCCCCAGCATCTCACTTGGGGTAGATGTTTTTGATTTCTTGCGATGTAATAAATGGTTGATAAGATTCCACGTTGTTTTGATGTCACCGGAGGCTTGTGTAAATTTATCAGCATAGTAAGTTTGTTTGGTTTTCCTTAGTAAAGCTGTAAATCTGTTTTTATATTTCTTGTATGTTTCTATATTTATAGGGATGGGATTTGCAATAGATTTTCTATATAGTTTATTTTTTTTACGTGAAGATTTTTTTAGTTCATCCGTTATCCATGGTTTCCCCTTAGAGTTATTTTTACGACTAGAAGTTAAAGGAAAGGAGAACTCTAATGCATTTGTGAGTATTGTTAGAAGGGAGTGATAGGCTTTGTTGACATCTTGCAACAGGATAACCTCATCCCATGACACAGAGCTGATGATAGATATAAAAGATACCATGTTTTTCTCAGTAAATTTGCGGAATTTCATTTGATCTCCAATATGATCTTTGATTTCAGGACTACTATCATTGTGGATGAGATGGAAGACAGGTAGATGGTCGGATACATCACAGATCAAAAGGCCAGATGTTATCTTGTAGTCTAGAGAATTAAATAGGATATTGTCTATGAGAGTGGCCGTTGAGCTTGTGATCCTGGAGGGTTTGTTGATAAGAGGGAAAAAGTTTCTGGAATATAATGTATTAAGGAAGTCTGCTGTATGTGACTGCTTAGATTCAAGCAAATTAATATTATAGTCACCAAGTAAGACACATAATTTGTTTTCTTTGTTTATAATTTCTAGAGTAGAGTCGAGGGCTTCATTGAAGGTGATTTTATCAGAGTCTGGTGGTCTATATATACATCCAATTATCACATTTTTGTTGTTTATAAGTGAGCAAGAGGAGAGTTCTATAAACACAGATTCTACTACAGTCATGTCAAAATTGACACTTAAATCCTTTCTGGGAGAGAAATTTAAGTTATCAATCACATACAGTGAGACTCCTCCACCTTGCTTGTTTGGTCTACAGGAATGTATAGGAGTGTAGTGAGAGAGAGGATAGCTAGATGTATTATCAACCATCCAAGTTTCAGTAAGAGCTATTACTGAAAAAGAATGTGTTAAGGTTGATAAATAGGTTTTTAGACCATCATAATTTTTAGAGATACTCCGTACATTGAAGTGGACAGTGGAGAATACATTTGTTTGGCAGTGGCCAGGAGGAGTATTGCACAGTTTGTTAAACATATCTTCAGAAAAATATTCACATGACATTTCAACAGATTTTAAGGGAGTGTAATTTGTATCTGGGTTAAGGAAGGACTCATAGATACCAGCATTAGCATTCTCTAGGTCAAATGAATTAAATAGTAAAGAGTCAAGATTCGGTGGGACAGAAATTCCTGCATTTGTGAGAATGTCACTGGATGGCATGAAAAGTGTAGGGGAACTGTCTACCTGAGATGGATGTCCTCCCTGCCAGTCTCTGTTTGCCTTGTTGTACTTCGCTGTAATCCATTATTTTCGTCCGGAGGGTCCATAGGTACCAGTTAATGGTCATTAGTTCAGCCATTGTAAATGTTTGGTTCCCCCACCACCAGGCCACATTTCTTCAGTTCCTCCAGTTCACTCACAACGAGAGTTTTGACGTCTTCTGGTGTTGCTCCGTTTGTTTTAATCCGTATTTTACAGTTCCTGACCCACGTTGCGAGAATCTTGTTTTCCTTCTTCAGTTTGCGTGCGTTCCAGGCTATCTCAGCATTCTTCTTAGTGAGGTGCTCATTTAGGTAAACACCCGTTCCTTGTAGCTTCCTCCCTTGCTTCAAAAGATCCACTTTATGTTTCCTATTTGCGAACCGAATGATAATTTTCGGAGGATCCAGTGGTCGTTTTCGGTTTCTTGGGAGTGTGTGACAAGCGGCAATGTTTCCTTTCTGGAGTTCCATGTGCTTACTCTCGAAAAACTGTACTACCTGATTTTCGAGCGTTGACAGCTCGTCCGATGGAGAGTCATCTGTCGAGGGATCCGAAGGACCCGCCGCCCTGGCGTAGGAGCGGTGAGATGTTTTTAGACCCGTGATTATGAGGTCTTCTTGTCGGGAGTACTGCTCCAGTGCATCTACTCTCCGTTCAAGCGACAGGATTTTCTCGTCTTTCTCCTTCGATAAGTTCTTAAGCTCCGTTAGCTCAGACGTTAGCTGGAGCAGGGTGGCTTGCTGCTCTAAAAGTGTGGTAATGTCTTGCCGTATCAGGTCAATGGATGATTTAAGTTCATCGTAACCCTCATTTTTTTTGGAGGGCGGCATAGCGTAAAGTTCGAAAAAGTTAGGCTCTATAAAGTTCAGTTATCAAAACAATTCGGTCACCCGAAGTAGTGACAGCTCATAGCTGGGCGAGCTCGTATCTTGACAGAAGATACTGAAGTTGCTGAAGGTTATCCTGGCGTTCAGGATGTGGTAGAGCAAAGTACAAAGTGCAGCAGTGATAAAGTATGTAAACAGTGCAGGAGACAAAAACAGTATTTACAAGTGCGCAGAGGAATGCTACGTTTGAATGTTCAGCAGTCTGACGACAGCAGGGAAAAAACTATTGCAGAACCTGGTGGACCTGCAGCGGATGCTGCGAAACCTCTTCCCAGAGGGCAGCAGGGAGAACAGTCCATGGTGGGGGGGTGATGGGTCACTGATAATATTACGGGCTCGGGACACGCAGCGCTGGGATGACAAGTCCTGAATGGAGGGAAGAGGAGCCCCGATGATCCTCTCTGCTGTCCTCACCACTCTCCTCAGGTTCTTCCAATCGGAGGCGCTGCAACCTCCACACCACACCGAGAGACAGCTTGTCAGAATGCTCTCTATGGTGCTTCGGTAGAACGTCCTCATGATGGGTGGGGGCAGGTGGGCTCTCCTCATCCTCCGCAGGAAGTACAAGCGCTTCTGTGCCCTCTTGACCAGTGTTGTGGTGTTCACAGTCCAGGTGAGGTCGTCTGTGATGTGGACTCCCAGGAATTTAGTGCTGCTGACCACCTCCACAGCTGAGCTGTTGATGATCAGTGGAGCGTGGTGAGGCTGGTTCTTCCTGAAGTCGACGATGATCTCCTTCGTCTTCTCCACATTCAGGATCAGGCTATTTTCTCTGCACCAGCCCACCAACTGCTCCACCTCCTCTCTGTAGTCCAGGTCGTTGTTGTCCCTGATGAGGCCCACCACCGTTGTGTCGTCTGCAAACTTCACGATGTGATTGGTGGTGAACCTGGGGGCGCAGTCGTGTGTCATCAGGGTGAACAGCAGGGGGCTCAGGACGCAGCCCTGAGGGGAGCCTGTGCTGAGGGTGATGACATCTGAGGTGTTCTGTCCGACCCGGACCGACTGAGGTCTGTTGGTGAGGAATCTAGCAGCCAGTTCCGAAGGGGGGTGCTGAAGCCCAGGTGTTCCAGTTTTTCCACCAGATGTTGTGGAATGATGGTGTTAAACGCTGAGCTGAAGTCCAGGAACAGCAACCGCACATGGGTGTTCCTCTCCTCCAGGTGAGCCAGGCTCAGGTGAAGAACGGAGGAGATGGCATCCTCAGTAGAGCGGTTCTGCCGGTAGGCAAACTGGAACGGAACGAATGTTGGGGGGAGTCTGGAGACGATGTGATCTTTGAGCAGCCTTTCGAAGCACTTCATCATGATGGGAGTCAGTGCCACAGGTCTGTAGTCATTCCATGAGGTGATTTGAGGTTTCTTCGGCACCGGAATGATGGAGGCAGCCTTGAAGCACACTGGCACTTTGGCTTGGTCCAGCGAGATGTTAAAAATGTCTGTGATGACACCAGCCAGCTGGCCTGCACATTCCTTGAACACCCGCCCAGGTATGTTGTCGGGGCCTGGGGCCTTACGTGGGTTGACTCTTCTCAGAGTCCTCCACACGTCGGCTGAGTCAAGGCAGAGGGCCTCCTCTTCCTGGTGGGGAACAGTTTTAACTGCAGGAGTGCTGTTTAGTGCCTCAAAACGCCCAAAGACGTTATTTAGACCATTTAGGAAGTCAGCATCAACCTCACCCACCGGGGGGGAGGGAAAGTTGTAGTCCGTGATCGCCCGTATGCCTTGCCACATACTCCTGGTGTTATTGGCGTCGTGGAAAAAATCCTGAATTTTTCGACTGTGGCTACGCTTCGCTAGCCTGATGGCACGGTTCAAGTTGGCTCTCGCTGTCCTCAGTGCCTCCTTGTCGCCAGACTTGAAGGCTGAGTTCCGTGCTCGTAGCGTATGACGTACATCCTCAGTCATCCAGGGTCGTTGGTTGGCTCGGGTGATGATGTTCTTAGTGGTGCTGACGTCCTCGGAGCATTTGTTGATGTAGGCTGACACAGTCATGGCGTACTCATCAATGTCGATCTGATTGTCATATGTTGCTGCTGATTTGAACATGTCCCAGTCAGAGCACTCAAAGCAGTCCTGGAGTGCCTCCATGGCCCCCTCAGACCACACCCTCACCTGCTTCACTGTGGGTTTTGCTCTGATCAGCAGGGGCCTGTATGCAGGGATTAGCATAACAGATAGGTGGTCTGAAGAGCCGAGGTGGGGGCGGGGGGCTGCTCTGAATGCATCCTTTATATTGGTGTAAACCAAGTCCAGAGTGTTCTCTCCCCGAGTTGGAAAATCCACGTGTTGGTAAAAATGAGGGAGAATAGTCTTCATGCTAGCCTGGTTGAAGTCCCCAGCAATGATGAAAACCCCCTCTGTGTGCGTGGATTGCAGCTCACTGATTGTCCGATAGAGAACACTCATGGCCTCTTTAGTATTAGCGCTGGGAGGCACATACACAGCCGTGATGCTAACAACAGTAAACTCTCTGGGCAGGTAGAAGGGTCTGCAGTTAACAGTCAAAAGCTCGATGTCCGAAGAGCAGAAGCTGGCGACAGATCTAGCATTTTTGCACCAGTTGTTGTTGATGTAGACACACAGCCCACCTCCTCGGGATTTACCGCTTAGCTCGCTGTTTCTGTCGGCGCGGAATGTAGCGAGCCCCTCCAGGCTAACGGCGTTGTCCGGCATTGATGAGTTCAGCCATGTCTCCGTCAGGATGAGAGCGCAGCAGTTTCTAACTTCCCTCTTTGAAGAGAGTTCCAGTTTTAGATGGTCCATTTTATTATCCAGTGAGCGGATGTTGGAGAGGAAGATGGATGGAAGCGGCGGTTTGTAGGGGTTAGCTTTAAGCTTAGCCGTTAGCCCACCTCGACAGCCGCGCTTTCGCCGCCGGTCACACCGCCTACGCTTACTCCTCCTCCGGCGTGTGCTGCCCGGCGAGCCCGCTGCGTCGTGAGCTTCTGGGGCTAGCGCCCTAAGCACTCCGAGGCTACGCAAACAGACTAGGGTAGTTGTGGCTACGAGTCCGAAAACACTTGATGACCGTACCTCCAGCAGGCGCTGGCGATCATACACTAATCTACTGGATGGATAAACTAAACTTTGTGTTGTTCGTAGTGTCCTAGGCGACATATTTTGTGAAAATACTCGTCGTTTGTTGAGACCCGTAGCGGCCGCGGCCAACTGGGGCGCCGCCATCTTGGATTATAAATAAGCAAATATCAGTGTGAACTGTGGGCCTGTATCTGGCTGGTGAGTAGTTAAATGTCAGCTTTCGTTTTAGTCACAGCTAGTCCCAAACACTGATGCAGATGTTTGTCTGTTAATTTTGATCTCATCTGAGTTTTCAGGTGTTTCATTTGTGAAATGCTCGCAGATCTACGTACTGTCAAAAATGTGGACATCTTCATTGCGTGTTTTTTAATGTTAGGGTACGTGTCTTGTCGGAGGGCAGCATAAAAGTGATTGAGGCTGTTAGACTTGAATGGTTCTTTCAGGCGTCACAGTTCTTTAACTTGACCAACTCAAACTGATAAGAAGGCTGGGCTGCATTGATGTCGACAACAAAAGGGACAGATTTCTTTTGCATAGACATGGAGTTAAACGGAATCGCACACTGAACTCCTCCTTTGGCATTTCCAGTGCTTCCACACATTTTTCAGCTAGGAACCGGACCGCTGGTTTCTCTGCAGAGAAGTTTTGGGTAGCAGGGTGACGGTCAAATTTGTGCTTTTGCACTTGTTCTAAAAGCAGTGCTAGCTTTACCTCAATAGCCTTTATGTGGGAATACATGTCATAGATGAGTTTGCCTTTGCCTTATAGGTGCAAGTTCAGGCTATTTAGCATTTCTGTCAGATCTGTTAAAGGTGCCATTTCCATTCTGGGTTGATTAAACTCTGGACCGTTTTTTCTTTTGACAGAAGAAATGTGTTAATTTCGGGTAGCAGCTCGTAAAAACGCCTCAAAACTGCCCGGGCTCGACCATCGTACCTCTCTGTAGTACAGCACTTTGCCACGCGCAGACTCTGACTCAGACAGGAATTGTTGGAACTGCCTGTGTTTAAGTCCCTTTGCTCTGATGATATTAATACATGACACCAAAACCTTCATGACAGAATCCCACTTCAAGACTTTGCAGCACAGTGCTTGTTGGTGAATTAGGCAGTGGACTTGTAGCAGGGCCGTGCGACCCCGTTCTTCCATATTACGATTCATGAGTCCTCTTCGACCTCAAGAAACGCCCACCATACTAGGAGTTTTGTCTGTTGTGATGCTGGAAAGCTTTGACCAGTACAGGTCCAGCTCTTCTATGGTTTGGAACACTGCGAAAATATCCTCTCGTCGTAGTCCAGTTGAGACTTTGGAGGGTTAGGGTTCGGCCAGATCCTCGCATGTTTCAAAAATTTGCGCTGATTCCACAAATAAAAATGAGCAGCTGTGCTGTGTCCTGCACGTCCGTGCTCTCATCCAATGCTAATGAAAAAAAGACAAAGACTTTCGTCTTCTGCTGCAGCTGCACATTTACATTCTTCAATCCCTCTAGTAATTGTACTCACCGACGGACTCACGGCATTAAAGACATCTTTCTTTTCGGGACATACCACTTCTGCAACAGCATTCAAACATTCCTTGACAAATTCCGTGAATCGTTTACCGCTGCTCACTATCAGATGAGCAATGCAAAAGCTAGCCCAAACGAATGACTGGTTAATCTGAGTTTGAAGTACAAATATATTCTGCTCATCTGACAGTTCACATTTTCTTGTTGAGATGAATGGTTGTTCGTCTCTGTGTGCCCTGCGATTGGCTGGCAACCGGTTCAAGGTGTCTCCCGCCTACAGCCCGATGATCACTGGGATAGGCTCCAGCACGCCCGCGACCCCCATGGGGACAAAGCAGAACAGAAAATAAATGGATGGATGGATGGATGGATGGATGGATGGATGGATGGATGGATGGACGGCTGGCTGGCTGGCTGGCTGGCTGGCTGGCTGGCTGGCTGGCTGGCTGGCTGGCTGGCTGGCTGGCTGGCTGGCTGGCTGGCTGGCTGGATGGATGGATGGATGGAGTTTGTCTGATCGCATTTAGCCTTGCAAACTATCATACTATTTTTGGGGCGGAATTCATAGTGGTGTCGACCCAGATTGTATTCTTTGAATACTGCCATGGTCTCTTGACAGATAGGACAAACACATTTCTTTGCATTGAACAAAAAAATTGTGTGTCTCTTAGGTGGTCGGGGAGGGAGTTCCACAGTGTAGGGGCTGTATGGCAGAAGGCCCGGTCGCCCATGGTGCGCAGCTTGGTTTTCGGAACGTGGAGAAGGTGTGAATTGGATGAGCGGAGGCTTCGGGTGGCAGGTTTTGGGGCAGAATAGTACTGTATTCAGTTTATTATTGCACTATGCAGCGGGCTTTGTGCAGTGAAAGGGAGATTTCCTCCTCTTGGTCTGCGCCTGCGTGTGAAGTAGGAAGACATCCTTACGCTGATTGGCTGATGCTGACAAGGCGGCAGTCTATTATATCAGGGATGAGAATTTTCCGCGGATCCGTGGATTTCTGGGTTTTCTTCCGTCGAAAGTATCATTTTCGTGAATTGTGTAAATCTGTTGAGAATTTTTTTTTTTTTTTTATATATATATATATAGGGCGGGGGGCAGAGGCGTAGCCAGGAATTTTTCCAGTAGGGGCGCACGCCCACAGGAAAAAAAATCGAACATCACCCACGCCGTTCGCTGATTGCTAAAACAACATCCGGGTCCGGGAGGCAAACGGTGAATGGATAACATCGCGCACATAGAATAGCGCAAGCACATTCGCGCAAGACCGAAAGAAAAACGGCCTGAAAATGAAGAATCGAAAAAGCTCGATTTTTTTTCAACCGGGGCGCAGGGAGTCCTAACCGGCTCGCCCCGGCTTGGCTACGCCTCTGGCGGGGGGGTATGGAAGCGGCCGGCCAGTTGGCCGGGCAACGTTAGCCTCGGTGACTCGCGAGCATTCGCCCGCCCGCCGTGATGGCATCTTTAGGCACATCTCAAGGCAAAATTAGTTAAACTGTGAGTACGGAAATCGGCTTGCCTCTGTAAACCTAACTCACTGGCAGCAGTGATGCGACATCAGCCTTATTTTCGGCAGCATTTTGGCGTACTTTCGTCACATCATTTCCACTTGTTAACTTACGCGGAGAACTAGTGTTTTTACACCGCCACAATGTAAATTTGCGATTGGGTTTTCATCACTTGTAGACGAGTTATTTAGTTAGATAGATCTAGGGCCTACTTGGGAAATGTTTTCGCCAGCATGAGGATCGTGCCAGGGAAATAGACAAGCCGAACGGGATCAAGAACTGCTTCAGATGGGCATGGCTCAAGAGTAACGTCATTGTACAACTCGGAACACAGTCCGTAACCATGTGCTTGACGGAACATATCCGTAAAGTAGATGTCCTGGGGAAGGTTCTGTGTATTTTCTGTCAAGATATGATCAGCTATGGAGGTCGCGGCACTAGGAATATTAAGGAGCACATCGAAACAAAATTTTACAAGCATGTGGGTTTAGAAAGTAACATGATGTTACATGTAAGCTATCGTCATGCTATCTCTCTCTCTCTCTCTCTCTCTCTCTCTCTCTCTCTCTCTCTCTCTCTCTCCCTCCCCCTACCTACCTACCTACCTACCTACAAACCTACCCACCCACCCAAACCTACCTAACCACCCACCCACCTACCTACCCACCCACGGCAGCCAAGAGTAGTATAAGAATAGGGACCTTGGGGGTGGGGGTTAGACCTTCTTCCATAATTTCGCAGAGATGGCTCCACAGCTGTGTCTCGATCATTCTGCACACATTAGTTAAACTGAGAAGGCAGCCACCTGGTAATTACTATTAGCATAGCGAGCATTAAAGATAAAGAATTGGGACAAACTATACCAGCTAGTGACACTTTACCAACTGACAGACCTACCGACCAACCAACCAACGCATAAACCTTAGTGCCAGTGATTTGATGAATTTCTGTGACCAATTTGAAGGCGTTTCATAAGGAGTAGTCGGGCTGTTTGATTTTTATGATTGCTTTGTTACAGTGTTAGTGATAGCTTGGACTGTTTTTCATTCGGAAAGGGGGAACATTGTAGAAGCACCTCGTCCATATGGTCACTCACAAGTGGCTGCTTTATTCTCGTGTCCATCTAATTCACATAGCATCAAAATGACTTACTCAATCCGCCTGATATTGTCATCTGCGTATTGGTTTTCTTTTAATAAAATGTCAACAGACTTTATTGTGTGGGGAGCATTGAAGGTGACGGACGGCAAACGGACCCCTTCGACTGCCGAACAACACGCCTGACATAAATTAACGAAACAAAGGATCCCCTCGGCTGCCTAGAAACACGCCTATCTGAAAAAACAAGACCTTCTATACGACGCTCTTTCGGGGTTAACGCAATTCCCAAATTCTAGACCCCAAAGTTCGCGTAAAATTGAGCTTTAGCTGTATTGGTTATTGGCCTACTTTGCTACTAATATTTGGTATCAGGATTGGGCCAAAAAAATGGTATTGGTTTATTTCTGTTCAGAAATTTTGTCATATAAACCTGATTTATTTTTTTCCCTTTCTTTCCAGCCAGGACTACCACTGTCTGCTGTTTGTGAAATATGCAAGGAGCCTAACCAAGATGAAACTGGAGATCGGCTCTTTACTCTGATGGAATGTTCGAATTGTGCACAGATAATCCACCCTGCTTGCCTCACGGTACAGAATGTTAGTTTTTTTCCACTCTTTTTGAAATTCAAATATTTATATTTACTGTATTTTTTGGACTAAAAGTCGCTCCGGAATATAGGTCGCATTAGCCATAAAATGCACAATAACGTGAAAAAAAACGGATATAAGTCGCTCCGGAGTATAAGTCGCATTTTGGGGGAAATTTATTCGACAAAATCCAACACCAAGAACAGACATGAATGAGTAACAACAGGCTAAACGATAGGTATGCTAACGTGGCATAAACACAAACGAAGAGCTGAGAACGGGCTTGACGTAACATTCAGAGTTAATATAACTATTACATAAATAACACGTTTATAAAACCATCTGTGTCACTCCAATTCATTAAATCCATCGATTGTCCTTTATGACGGCGGTTGCACTTCAAAATATTCCACAGGCACATATAACGATATATAAATTATATATCAAATAACTATTATATGAGCAATAATATTATCAAACCATCTGTGTCACTCCAAATCATTAAATCCATCAATCGTCCTTTATGTCAACAATGCCGGCCGGGTGCGCTTCAAAATATTCCACAGGCCCATATAACGATATATAAATTATATATCAAATAACTATTATCAAAGTCAAAGTCTGCTTTATTGTCAACCTCTTCACATGCCAAGACACACAAAGAAATCGAAATTACGTTTCCACTATCCCACGGTGACAAGACATAGTACACGACATACATACAAGCAAACAACACAAAATAAAAACAAGAAGGCACAAACAATGAATAATAAGAGTGATGAATAAATAATAAGCAATAATATTATCAAACCATCTGTCACTCCAAATCATTAAATCCATCGATCAAATTCCTTGTCCTTTGACAACAACGCCGCGCGTGCGCCCTGACGTCAGCCTCGTCGTTATTCCACAGATCTAGTATATAACTATATTGTAGCGTTAACAAAGTACAAGGAAAGACGTGGGTTTGGTAAACGGCTCTCAACGAGCCAACAACTACTGAACTGTAACGATAAAAACATATACAAGTTGCTACACGAAATAAAATATATCAAATAATTCTAACATAAATAGTTCACCGCCACACGGCCCCAATCACCGGCGTGGACTTCCAGGCGTGTGGCGGCGTGGACTTCCATCCACGGAGGTGGAAGAGAGCTCCATAGAATAGGACCGGGCGTGCGTAAAAGCCACGGAGGTGGAAGAGAGCTCCATAGAATAGGACCGGGCGTGCGTAAAAGCCATGTCCGTGCCACATCCACCGTCCCCGGACAGCCACCCGGCCGCGCCGCTGGCGTCACTTGAAATTCAAATTACAGTAATCCCTTGCTACATCGCGGTTTCACTTTTTTTTTTGGAGAATTTTGAAAATCAATGAAAAAATTCACATAAGTCGCTCCTCAGTACAAGTCGCCCCCCCCACCCAAACTATGAAGAAAAACGCGACTAGTCCGAAAAATACGGTAACACATTGTGTTCCCCAAGAATAATACAGAACCTTCGATGCAATTCATCTGATACAACTACTCAAAATACACCCACAAGAAGAGAAAACAGAGTGCATAGCTCTAAAATTAACCGACGCACTGATGCTAATGCTATGAAAACAAGTGCATCATAGACACACAATAATATGAAAGTGAAATACAGTTTATTATTTTTGTGTCATCTTAAGCTTATCGCTTTACTGTTTCCGTCATTTCCATAGATTGAAGGAACTGAACCATCAACGAAACAGTCTTTCGGCGAATCCTTCTCTATACTGACAAAATGTTTCTGAAACACTCATCCTTGAACAAGCAGGACTTTGCCCACAGATGTGGGAACACTGCTTGAAAAATGAAATTTGACTAGGTACTTCTGAGGTTCTGATGCTGGGGGACAGTGCAATGAGTTGTATGGATTGATGCATCTGACAATGGAGCATTTTGATCTCTCCACTTTGGCATCCTTGAGTTGTTTGGACTACAAAAGTCTGTCCGAGTAATAAAGACGGGGGATTTTCGAAACCGTTTGGCCACACCCCCATTGCCACACACCTTGTTTGGTATTCCCGCCCCAACAGATGTGATCTAATAGATAAAAATACATAATAGAAAACGAAGAACACTGAACGGACTAAAAAATATTCCACAATCAGATGAAAAAAAAGTAGCTCTGCAGCACCTGAAGGGATAGATTACCCGTTTCTACAATCTTGGAGACTCCAAGTACACAATAAAATTAATACAAAAGCAAAAAAAGTGGATAGTCCATGATACGTCTCCCATGAGTCCAATTTCCATATTTTTAGAAGGTTAAATGTGCAAAGATAGTTCTTCAGCTGCTCTTATTTTATCTGATACACTCTCATTGTTTTCTATTCTTTTCACTGTAGTTTACTAATGAACTTTAAAGAACAAACGTGCACATCATGAAATTGCATTTTGTGCGTGCATGCATGCATGCATGCATGTACTTATTTGTGTGATTAAATAAAAACCTCTAAGTGGGGTGGCCAGACGTCCTCTTTTTCCCGGACATGTCCTACCAGCTCAGTGACCTAGTGGTAGAGTTTCCGCCCTGAGAGTGGAAGGTTGTGGGTTCAAACCCCGGCCGGGTCATACCAAAGACTATAAAAATGGGACCCATTGCCTCCCTGCTTGGCACTCAGCATTAAGGGTTGGAATTGGGGGGTTAGATCACCAACTGATTCCCGAGCGCGGCACCGCTGCTGCTCACTGCTCCCCTCTCCCCCAGGGGATGGATTAAAATCACACGGGGATGGGTTAAATGCAGAGGACAAATTTCACCACACCCAGATGTGTGTGTGACGATCATTGGGACTTTAATTTTAACTTTAACTTTACTTTTGAGCCCTAAAAAAATGTCCGGAGGTAATTTCAAAATCGTCCGGGATTTTGTTGGACTGCCTCAAACATAATACATGTACAGTACATTGTCAATAGAATTGCCACTCCGTTCCATTTCACTCAATTTCAGGTGTTTCTGTATCGTTCGCAAATAAGTCACACCCTTCTCCTCAAATCTAGTCACTTTGCTACGAAGTAGGGTGGGCTGGCCAGTCTACACCGAGTGTTTACAAGCAATGCCAAAACGAAAATGCACGTTCACAGACGAGTTGAATAAATAGAATTCCCGTGCTTTCGCCAGGGTCTTGATCCTCATGAAGCTGAGGGCTTGACATGCAAAGCAGGCACTTACGTGTCTGTGGCAAATAAAGGAGGACTTATGAGTTCTTTTTTTTCTCTTCAAATGTTGCACCGATGGCCGTATTTCTTTTGTCTCTTTTTACTTAGTGTACCACTATATCATCATTATCGGTTTAAAGTCCGCTTTCCAGGCGCCGCTGGGTTGGACTGGATTCTCGATATGGCTTTCTTCCACCGGGGACGGTCCATGGCCATCTCGTGGTTGAGAGTGCCTATACTGAGAAAATGTTTGGAGCAAAACCTTTTACAGTCGGATGCCCATCCTGACACCAACCCAAGGGGGAAATTGATTTTCTGTAGGGGTTGACTCCCTTAGCCCATTCCTCTCCCGAGGAGCCCACTGGGCAGTGGTACTATTTAACCCATAGTTGGGGGCTGGTTCGTGGGCACCAGGGCGTGTCCACACACCGGTGGGCCTGCGTGCCGCACGTCTAGGGGCCAAACCTCCTCCGAGTACCTTGTACTTTAGCCTGGGTCCGTGTTGTACCCAGTTACCATGCGTCGCCGCGTGGAGGCACTACATAGGGCTTGCTGTTAGAGAGGCTATGTACTGGCAGGGAGAGACTTACGCACTCGGCTCTCCCGTTCGCATACTGCTAGCGGTGAGGGTTGACAGAGAGAAGTGACATGCACTGGGCACTCCACCAACACTCCACCAACACACTAGACGCATCATAACAACCCGACTTGGTCTTATGAAGTCAGACACACAACTTAGTGTACCACTATAAAACTCGAAAATGTCAGTGTACACATATTGTTAGGGTTTGTTAGTGTAAACATGTTTTTGTTATTGTATATATGTTGTTTTGTGTTATTCGGGCCAATAAATGCAATTGCTATACAGACACCATGTCATTTGTGTCATAACATATGACACAGATGACCCCTCCCAAAAAAAACAACAACAACAAAATGACCCTGCCCCCTCCCAAATAAAGGTGTCCTCTTTTTCAGAAACCTAAATCTGATCACCCTACCTCTAAGATTCAAAGCCAAAATCAAAACTCGAATGTAGCATACATTACTGATTTTTAAAGGCCTTTAGAAGTGACGTTTTTTTTAAACCAAACAGCTGTATTCCCCAGTGACATTTGAGTTTATTGCAGGCAGTAAAATCAAGCTATAATTCATTAATTAAATAAATATTTACATTAGCATTATACATCGGTAACTTTTCTTCTTTCACTGCAGATTCGGGGTGAAGGAATTATCAACAGAGACCTTCCAAGCTGTTGGGAATGTCCGAAATGTGTTCAAGGGATCACTGACTCAGAGGTACACAACTGACAAACAGAAGGATGAGTGTGCAATATAAAGAGAGAATGCAAGTTTACAAAACATATGCAGTTCACTCATCATGTAAGTCCATTGTTATTTTAATTAAATTAAATATAAACTGTTGATTAGTTGCTTGATGCAGTTGTTACAATGTGTCCACAGCATGCCTCACATAGTTAACTGTGTTGGTGATTATTGTTACATTCATGGTTAAAATTACAGTTGATAATTATATTATATGGGCTTGTCTGCACTTTGTACTTAACATTTGCATTTTGACGCTCTGGGCTCATCTCTCTCCCCCCTTCTGCGTAGCGTCCTGTACTTTTGCGCTATATTCTGACTGTCTGCTGTATGCACACTTGCTCCATTTTTGCTCCTCTTATTTATTATGTTATTTGTTTATTTATTATTTATTCATCACTCTTATTTATTCATTGTTTGTGCCTCCTTGTTTTTATTTTTTTTGTTGTTGTTTACTTGTATGTATATTGTGTACTCTGTCTTGTCACTGTGGGATAGTGGGAACGTAATTTCGATTTCTTGGTGTGTCTTGGCATGTGAAGAAATTGACAATAAAGCAGACTTTGACTTTTGACTTTGACTAGTAGTCAGTCCGTAGCGGTGCCCATAGATTGTCTTGGCAAAGTATTTGCGCACCTCGTGGTAGACGGGTGTGCTGTTTGTTGTTCCCTGGTGAATAAGAAAGGACCACTCATACAAACAAGGCTAATTTTGGAAAGTCTCGAGTACGCCTGTGGCATACGCACGACTGAAGTGTTACTTTGTTCAGATAAATAATTCAGTAGATTCAAAGCAACTCTTGTTGTGGTGACCCACAAGGAATAGACATTGACCTGTTTTTCAAGGCGTGGTGGTAGAATGACTCTTCTTTGCTAAAAGAAATTACAGGGATCAGAGTTGAATGAGGTAGTTTGTTCTTTGAGATGTGAAGAGTTCAGTTTTGTATGAGACATGACTTGCCTTCGAGTCAAAATCACACTGCAGGGGGTTCAGTCTTTGTGTTTGAATGAAGATTTACATCCAGGGATTTAGTAATAACCTCTATTTATAATAATAACCTTTATTTTATATATATATTCAATGGGTTATTGGTCTGTTTTTATTCATCGCTCATTTTATTTTATTTATTATTTATTATTTATGGTTTGTGCCTACTTGTTTTTGTTTTGTGTCGCCTACTTGTATGTCTCGTCACCGTGGGATGGAGGAAACGGAATTTCGGTTTCTTTGTGTGTCTTGACGTATGAAGGGATTGACAATAAAGCTGACTTTGACTTTGACTTTGACTTTATTTGACCAGGTAAAAAACCCATTGAGATCGAAATCTCTTTTACAAGGGAGACCTGCCCAAAAGATTGTGAGCGCGCGTCAACCATTGTATATAGGTAAGAGACAGAACACATGTTAAAGTAGAAAAAAGCAATAAAATAAAAAAACAAAGATGGATCATGTCTTAAGTTGCAACAGTTGGAATCACAATAACAATTTAAAAACACAAACATTCTTTCATGGCCTCACAGTCCGTGTCAACCATGATAGAGTGAAACCTTGCAGATCAAACAAGCATTAACAGTTTCAAGTCATTCTGGAAAGAGTTCCATATTGATGGGGCAGCAAAACTGAACGCTCTTTTCCCTTGTTCAGTCCGGACATCTTTAACAATTAGGTGCCTGGAGCGCAAGCAAAGCGACTTTTATTTCTTTGTCTCCTCGTCTCATTATTTCCCACATCTCCACAGTTGATAATCCTTACGCGAGCAAAAATGATGAATTTTAATGCAAGCATCTACGTAGCAACGATGAAATAGCCCGAATGACCGCGTTTCAGCACATCACAGCACCTGAGACGAATAACTGTGGTGCCTCAAACACAGCGCTGCTGGATGCTCAAACCGCTATCGGCAAAATAGCGCTGAAGTCCTTCCTTTTGAGACTCTTTGGACTGTCCGAACTGGAGAAAACAGATCTACTGCTGCACCTCAATGACCTTGGTGACGGCAAACTATTTGAATTGATGGAAAGGATATTCCAACACAAACTACTGTGTGCTCGCTGTGGAAGCTGACAGGGCTATCCTGGCTAATGTTCAACAGTTTGTCGACGTGATGATTTCCAAGACAGACACCTGGGCCCCGTTAACATCCGAGGAAGACACATCAACCACTGCCATTAGCCCACCACTAACCTCACTACGGGTTGTGTTCTCTCCATGTTAGCTTTGCTGTTCCAAATCTGAAATTTCTAGGGGCCAGGGGAAATGCCAACAACAAGCTGTTCCTTGTTACTGACTCCATATCCCGCCAAAGTCTTCTGGTAGACTTCAAGTCCGGCAAGAGTCCGGTGCTCAGCGCAACATCTTGCCGGCACAGCCACTAGACGAGATGGATGGACGGACGAGAGGATGGACAGACTGATAAAAGACATACAGATGGCACGATTGCAAACTTAACAGGCTCAGAGAAAAGGCTGCCACTCCCAACGGTGCCAACAAAAGAAACCAATAAGTGCAACAAGATAAGTCATCAAAGGCAAAGTAACAAAGACAGTACACTGTAACAAAAGAGAAAATGAACTGCAGGCCTGCTGGTGAGAGGCCTAAATAAAATAGCCGCCACACACGCTGGACACCGTTTGCATGGCAGTCGTCCCAGGAAAAAGCCTCTATTAAAAAAGATGCACAAGGAAGCTCGCAAAAGGTTTGCTGAAGACAAGCAAACTAAGGATATGGGTTACTGGAACCATGTCCTGTGGTCTGATGAGACCAAGATAAACATATTTGGTTCAGATGGTGTCCAGCGTGTGCGGCGGCAACCAGGTGCGGAGTACAAAAGCCAAGTGTGTCTTGCCTAAAGTCAAGCATGGTGGTGGGAGCGTCATAATCTGGGGCTGTATGAGTGCTGCTGGCACTGGGGAGCTACAGTTCATTGAGGGAACAATGAATGCCAACATGTACTGTGGAATACTAAAGCAGAGCATGATCCTCTCCCTCCGTAAACTGGGCCGCGGAGCAGTATTCCAACATGATAACGACCCCAAACACACCTCCCAGACGACCACTGCCTTCCTAAAGGAGCTGAGGGTGAAGGTGATGGACTGGCCAAGCATGTCCCCAGACCTAAACCCTATTGAACATCTGTGGGGCATCCTCAAACGGAAGGTGGAGGAGCTTAAGGTCTCCAACATCCACCAGCTCCGTGATGTCATCATGGAAGAGTGGAAGAGGATTCCAGCGGCGATGGTGAACTCCATGCCTTAAAGGGTTACGGCCGTGCTGGAAAATAATGGTGGCCACACAAAATATTGACATTTGGGTCCAATTTCTACATTTTCAGTTGGGGTGTACTCACTTTTGTTGCCAGCATTTTACACATTCATTGTTGTATTTTGTGTTACTTTGAAGTAATAATAAATTTACTTTGCTATCCAAGCTCTACAGTGACTACTTAACATTGTCACAAAGTGTCATTTCTTCAGTGTTGTCCCATGACACATTTATAAAACCATCTGTCACTTCAATTCATTAAATCCATCGATCGTCCTTTATGTCAACAATGGGTGCGTGCCGCTGACGGCGCTTGCACTTCACAATATTCCACAGGCCCATATAATGATATATAAATTATATATCAAATAACTATTATACAAGCAATAATATTATCAAACCATCTATGTCACTCCAAATCATTAAATCCATCGATCAAATTCCTCGTCCTTTGTCAACAACGCCGCGCGTGCGCCCTGACGTCAGCCTCGTCGTTATTCCACAGATCTAGTATATAACTATATTGTAGCGTTAACAAAGTACAAGGAAAGACTTGGGTTTGGTAAACGGCTCTTTATTTAACAAAACAAGAGTTCAACGAGCTAACAACTACTGAACTGTAACGATAAAAACATATACAAGTTGCTACACGAAATAAAATATATCAAATAACTATAACATAAATAGTTCACCGCCACACGGCCCCAAGCACCGGCGTCGACTTCCAGGCGTGTGGCGGCGTGGACTTCCATCCCCGGAGGTGGGACTTCCAGCCACGGAGGTGGAAGAGAGCTCCATAGAATAGGACCGGGCGTGCGTAAAAGCTATGTCCGAGCCCCATCCACCGTCCCCGGACAGCCACCCAGCCGAGCGCCGGCCCCCGACTTCCATTCACGGAGGTGAAAGAGAGCTCCGTAGAGTAGGACTGGGCGTGCGTAAATGCCATGTCAGAGCCCCATCCACTGTCCCCGGACAGCCACCCGGCCGAGGGCCGGTCCCTGACTTCCATCCACGGAGGTGAAAGAGAGCTCCATAGAGTAGGACTGGGCGTGCGTAAAAGCCATAATAGTTTTTCAAACCTTCTGTGTCACTCCAAATCATTAAATCCTTCAAACTCTTCGTCCTCCGTGTCATTTACAAACAAAGCCGCTAATGATGCCGGTAGTACGTGGGGCCCTTCGTCATCATCGTCATCCCGTGATCAAATCTTTGTCCTCTATGTAAACAACCGCCACGCTGCTGACGTCACTTGAAATTTAAATTACAGTAATCCCTTGGTACATCGCGGTTTCACTTTTTTTTTTAATTTTGAAAATTTATGAAAAAATTCACATGTAAGTCGCTCCTCAGTATAAGTTGCCCCCCCACCCAAACTATGAAAAAAACGCGACTTATAGTCCGAAAAATACGGTATATATGTATATATATATATAAATATCTCACAAAAGTGAGTACATATTCTCCCCCCCACCATAGACCCCTTCCAGTTTGCGTACCGAGCCAAACGGTCCTCTGAGGATGCCATCTGCTCTGCCCTCCACTCGGCCCTCACCCACCTGGAGAGAAGGGACTTGTATGTGAGATTGCTGTTTGTCGACTTCAGTTCTGCCTTCAACACCATTGTGCCACAACGACTCATCTGCAAACTCGACAAGCTGGGCCTCAGTACCTACCTCTGCAACTGGCTACTGGACTTCCTCTGTCAGAGGCCTCAGGTGGTACGTGTTGGCGACAAAATCTCCGCCAGCATCACGCTGAGCACGGGGGCCCCCCAAGGCTGCGTGCTCAGTCCGCTGCTCTTCACCCTGCTGACGCATGACTGCACTGCAACCTACAGCAACAACCGCATAGTGAAATTTGCTGACGACACGACTCTGGTGGGTCTCATCACCAAGGGCGACGAGACTCAATACAGGTTGGAGGTTGACCTTCTGACCACGTGGTGCAGGGACAACAACCTCCTGCTGAACGTCAACAAGACCAAGGAGATTGTTGTTGACTTCCGGAAGGGTCACACCCAACACCTGCCGCTGACCATCGATGGTGCTGTGGTGGAGAGATAGCAGCACCAGATTCCTGGGGGTGCACATCAGTGAGGATCTCTCCTGGTCCACCAACACCGCATCACTGGTGAAGAAAGCTCAGCGTCGCCTGTACTTCCTGCGGAAACTCAGGCGAGCAAGTGCTCCTCCGGCGGTCATGACTACATTCTACCGTGGCACCATTGAGAGCGTCCTCTCCAGTTGTATCGCTGTTTGGGGTGGTAGCTGCGCTGAATACAACATGAAGGCCCTGCAGCGCATAGTGAACACGGCTGGTAAGATTATTGGTGCTTCACTCCCCTCCCTGATGGACATTTACACCTCCCGTCTCACCCGCAAGGCGACCGCGATTGTGAGTGATGTGAGTCACCCCGCTCACTCTTTGTTTGATCTTCTGCCCTCTGGGAAGAGGTACAGGAGCCTGCACTCCCGCACCACCAGACTCACAAACAGCTTCATACTCTAGGCTGTTAGGATCCTGAACTCTCTCCCCCCTTCTGCGTAGCGTCCTGTACTTTTGCGCTATATTCTGACTGTCTGCTGTATGCACACTTGCTCCATTTTTGCTCCTCTTATTTATTATGTTATTTGTTTATTTATTATTTATTCATCACTCATATTTATTCATTGTTTGTGCCTTCTTGTTTTTATTTTTTTTGGTGTTGTTTACTTGTATGTATATTGTGTACTATGTCTTGTCACCGTGGGATAGTGGGAACGTAATTTCGATTTCTTTGTGTCTTGGCATGTGAAACAATTGACAATAAAGCAGACTTTGACTTTGACTTTGACATATATATACAGTGGAGCCTCGGTTTTCGAACACAATCCATTCCAGAAGGCTGTTCGAGAAGTGAATCGTTCAGATTCCGAATCATATTTTCCCATTACAAATAATGGAATAAAAATTAATCCGTTCCAAGCCAAAAAACACCTTTTTTAAGTGGACATCAGTGCGCAGGGAGCTTAATTTGGTCCGATCGCGCAACCGCAGCGCGCCGGGCGCTCAGTGTCGCATTACGTTAGGAGCGTCTTTGTGTTTTAGGATGGCTTTACTACTCCCACTTGCTTCCTTTGGAGGCATGATTAGAGTTGATGCAATCCTCAGAGTAACGAGAACGTAATAACGAATGAAGTCAGTTGGCATGCGGGTCCTCTCGGCTCATCTCGCGAGGTTCGACAAATGATTTTCGTCCGACATCCGAAGCAAAAAAATCTCGATTTCTTTGTTCGAATACCGATTTGTTCGAGAAACGGGACGTTCGAATACCGATTTGTTCGAGAACCGGGACGTTCGAAAACCGAGGCTCCACTGTATGTGTGTATATACATATATATATATATATGCCTTGCGAAAGTATTTGGCCACCTTGAACCTTTCAACATTTCGCCACATTTCAGGCTTCAAACATAAAGATATAAAATTTTAATTTTTGTCAAGAATCAACAAGTGGGACACAATCGTGAAGTGGAACAAAATTTATTGGATAATTTAAACTTTTTTAACAAATAAAAAACTGAAAAGTGGGGGGTGCAATATTATTCGGCCCCCTTGCGCTAATACTTTGTAGCGCCACCTTTTGCTGCAATTACAGCTGCAAGTCGCTTGGGGTATGTCTCTATCAGTTTTGCACATCGAGAGACTGGAATTCTTGCCCATTCTTCCTTGCAAAACAGCTCGAGCTCAGTGAGGTTGGATGGAGAGCGTTTGTGAACAGCAGTCTTCAGCTCTTTCCACAGATTCTCGATTGGATTCAGGTCTGGACTTTGACTTGGCCATTCTAACACCTGGATACGTCTATTTGTGAACCATTCCATTGTAGATTTGGCTTTATGTTTTGGATCATTGTCCTGTTGGAAGATAAATCTCCGTCCCAGTCTCAGGTCTTTTGCAGACTCCAACAGGTTTTCTTCCAGAATGGTCCTGTATTTGGCTCCATCCATCTTCCCATCAATTTTAGCCATCTTCCCTGTCCCTGCTGAAGAAAAGCAGGCCCAAACCATGATGCTGCCACCACCATGTTTGACAGTGGGGATGGTGTGTTCAGGGTGATGAGCTGTGTTGCTTTTACGCCAAACATATCGTTTTGCATTGTGGCCAAAAAGTTCGATTTTGGTTTCATCTGACCAGAGCACCTTCTTCCACATGTTTGGTGTGTCTCCCAGGTGGCTTGTGGCAAACTTTAAACGAGGCTTTCTTCTTGCCGCTCTTCCATAAAGGCCAGATTTGTGCAGTGCACGACTGATTGTTGTCCTATGGACAGACTCTCCCACCTCAGCTGTAGTTATCTGCAGTTCATCCAGATTGATCATGGGCCTCTTGGCTGCATCTCTGATCAGTCTTCTCCTTGTTTGAGATGAAAGTTTGGAGGGACGACCGGGTCTTGGTAGATTTGCAGTGGTCTGATACTCCTTCCATTTCAATATAATTGCTTGCACAGTGCTCCTTGAGATGTTTAAAGCTTGGGAAATCTTTTTGTATCCAAATCCGGCTTTAAACTTCTCCACAACAGTATCTCGGACCTGCCTGGTGTGTTCCTTTGTCTTCATGGTTCTCTCTGCGCTTTAAACAGAACCCTGAGACTATCAAAGAGCATGTGCATTTATACGGAGACTTGATTACACACAGGTGCATTCTATTTATCATCATCAGTCATTTAGGACAACATTGGATCATTCAAAGATCCTCACTGAACTTCTGGAGTGAGTTTGCTGCACTGAAAGTAAAGGGGCCGAATAATATTGCACGCCCCGCTTTTCAGTTTTTTATTTGTTAAAAAAGTTTAAATTATCCAATAAATTTCGTTCCACTTCATGATTGTGTCCCACTTGTTGATTCTTGACAAAAAATTAACATTTTATATCTTTATGTTTGAAGCCTGAAATGTGGCGAAATGTTGAAAGGTTCAAGGGGGCCGAATACTTTCGCAAGGCACTGTATGTATACACACACGCACTTACGCACACACACACACACACTCCCTGCGCACTGAGATCCACTTAAATTGTAGAAAGTACATCGGGACTTTAAAATTATTTTCTAAATTTCAGCGACGGCTCTGTCACAATAATGCGACCAGCGCGGTGCCGTTGCGCGGTCGGCGGGGCGCTACGGTTGCGCGTTCGGCGGTGCGCTGCAGTTGCGAGATCGGACAAAAATGCACAAATGAAAAAATACTTAAAAAAGGCGTTATTTAAGTCTCGGAACGGATTAAATTTTTTTCCATTATTTGTAATGGGAAAAATTGATTCGGAATTCAACCGATTCACTTGTCGAACCGCCTTCTGGAACGGATTGTGGTCGAAAACCGAGGTTTGACTGTATATATATATATATATATATATATATTTGTGTGTGTGCGTGTGAATATTAATAGTCACATCTTAAGTGTGCTTTACCTTTCTAATTTTAGACATAATGTCATTTTTCTAATTTCTTTTACCTTTTTTCATGCATTCCTAGCAGCGCAAATGTTCTTCTCTGCTGGATGCCCGCATGGCGAAGATATTACGACAGCAGAGACACTGTCATGATGGCGATGACTCCAGCGATGATGACGAGGATGAAGGTTTGTGCCATCACCAAGTGAACAAGTCTTGTCTGCTTCAGTAGCTGTAACACGTTAGGTTGACAATCGCATTTAGGTAGGCCCTACCTAAATGCGATTGTCAACCTAACGTGTCAAACTCATTTTTTTCGCGGGCCGCATTGTAGTCATAGTTTCTATCGGAGGGCCATTGTGACTGTCAACCCAAATAAATGTATGAGCATCTCATATTATATAGAGTATAAGGTTCAAAACAAACTGACAAATAACTCGTTTTCAAATTAGACTAGTAAAAACTGGTCAAATATAAAAAAAAAAGATATTTTTAGAAGTGTAGACAATTTGCAATTCTCGTAATGACACACGAATTTGATGCACAATTTACCTTCGCGGGCCACATAAAATGATGTGGCGGGCCGTATCCGGCCCCCGGGCCTTGAGTTTGAAACCTGTGAGGTCGGGGGACAAATACCGTATTTTCTGACCAAAGGGCGCACCGTACTAAAAGGCGCAGTCTCAGTTATGTGTGCCATTACTGTATATAACACACACATAGGGCGCACTGCATCATAGGGCGCATGCATGCCATGATTTACGGTAAACAAAAACAAAACGTCACCGGAGCAAGAAAGTGAGTTCGGTTGTACTTTATTCTACTGTTCAACCATGTACTCTACTGTACTCACATTATTGTTGATCAATATTCACACACAAATCCGTCCAAATCCTCATCTTCTGTATCCAAATTAAACAGTTGGGCAAGTTCGCCATCCCTCGTCATTGTCTCGTCATCACGTTGCTCTTCGGCAATGTTCCCGGCTTTCCAGGAAGCTTGAATTGTGCCTCGTAAGCATGTCTCTATCTATGCGGAAGTACGTATTTCTCTACGTGTCATGTCCAGTCCTCTGATTGTGCCTCGAAAGCAAACGTAAACATAAGCAAACGTAAACGTACGTAAACGTAAGCAAACAGGTGCCTGTATATCATGTCTCTGTGTGGCAGAAGCCAATGGCGGTGGAGGTACGTCCTCTAAGTGTTACATCCAGTCTGATTAGTTTACCGCCCCGATTGACGTAAAACGTAATGTCCTCTGATTGTATTAAACGAAAACTAGTTCGAACAAATGTTATATTAAGGTAACTTCTGGTTTCATTTAGGGCACTTCTTGTTGGAATAAGGTCACTTCCGGTTTATTTGGGGCACTTCCGGTTTAATTTTGGTCTCTTCCGGTTTGCCTGAGGTCACTTCCGATTTAAATAGGTCGCTTCCGGTTTATTTGTGTCACTTCCGGTTTACGTGAGGTCACTTCCGGTTTGATTTGGGGTCACTTGGTTTACCTGAGGTCACTTCCGGTCTATTTGGGGTCACTTCCGGTTTGATTTGGGGCACTTCCGGTTCATTCTGGATTCAGTGGGGGAACTTCAGGGTCAATCCAAGATGGCCGCCACACTGGAAGTGGGGGTCAAGGGTCGAATTGTGTATGCATAGTGGTAGTGGGGGTGAAGGGGGTGAATATGGTAAGCATAAGGTGAACAAAGTGAATAAAGTTGGAATGGGTTGAATCGGTTGAAAAATGTAGAAATTAGAGTAGAAAAACGAAATTTCAGAGAATTTGGTTGAATTTCAAATTTGGAATTTTTGGTAAGTGGGAAGTTGTAGGCAAAAGATGAACAGTTGAAAGTTGGAATGGGTTGAATCGGTTGAAAAATGTAGAAATTAGAGTAGAAAAGCGAAATTTTGGAAAATTTGGTTGAATTTCAAATTTGAAAATTTGGAATTTTTGTAAGTGGGAAGTTGTGGAATAGGTAGAAAAAAGATGAACAGTTGAAGGTTGGAATGGGTTGAATCGGTTGAAAAATGTAGAAATTAGAGAAGAAAAACGAAATTTTGGAGAATTTGGTTGAATTTCAAATTTGAAATTTTTGGTAAGTGGGAAGTTGTGGAATAGGTAGGCAAGAGATGAACAGTTGAAAGTTGGAATGGGTTGAATCGATTGAAAAATGTAGAAATTAGAGTAGAAAAACCAAATTGTAGAGAATTTGGTTGAATTTCAAATTTGAAAATTTGGAATTTTTTGTAAGTGGGAAGTTGTGGAATAGGTATAAAAAAGATGAACAGTTGAAAGTTGGAATGGGTTGAATCGGTTAAAAACATAGAAGTTAGAGTAGAAAAACCAAATTTTGGAGAATTTGGTTGAATTTCAAATTTGAATGTTTGGAATTTTTGGTAAGTGGGAAGTTGTGGAATAGGTAGGCAAAAGATGAACAGTTGAAAGTTGGAATGGGTGAATCGGTTGAAAAATGTAGAAATTACAGGTGAAAAACGAAATTTTGTGAAATTTTGTCGAAATTTTAAACGTGAAAACGTGAAATTTCTGAATTTGGCAATTTTGTGAATGTCGAGAATCCTTCCGAATGTGATTCGAATGTGGTGAATGATGTGAATTTCAAATTGGAACGACGTAAATGTGAAATGTCGAATGTGCCATTAAGAATGCGAAAACGGAAAATTTGCGGAACGAGAAAAATGGAAGCGCTCATCTCGTGAATATTTGGAATACGTCAAAAGTGGAATGGAGTGAATCGGATGAATTATGTGGAAGAAGAAGCGGGACAAAAAAGTGACGGGAATAAAATATAATAAAGTGAATGGTGTAGAATAACATGTGTGAAGGCCATCGCCTTCACACAACTAGAATTTGCAATTTCTGGAGAAATTGCGTGTGAAGGCGAAGACTATGAATAACTTCTTGGGGAATGCTGCCGAATGATGTTGAAACGAGTTACTTGAGAAATGTAGAAAATTGAAAACTTGTCATTTTTGGTAAGTGGGAAGTTGTGGAATGGGTAGGAAATGATGAAGAGTTGTAAGTTGGAACGGGTTGAATCGGTTGAAAAATGTAGAAATTAGAGTTGAAAAACGAAATTTTGGAGAATTTGGCGTAAATTTCAAAATTGAAATGAAAATAGGTAGGAAAGAGATGAACAGTTAAAAGTTAGAACGGGTCAAATAGGTTCAAAAATGTAGAAGTTAGAGCAAATGTTGAATGCCTCATAGAGAATGAATGGAAATATTTTTAAAAAATTGCGCCCAAAAATTTTTGAAATTGAGAACAAAACGAAAACTACAGGTTCAAGAGGTTCACTTTGGAGTTCAAAAGTTGAAACGGGTTGAATCGGACAAAAATTGTAAAAGTTAGAGTAAATGTTATATTTAGGTCACTTCTGGTTTCATTTAAGGCACTTGTTGAAATAAGGTCAATTCCGTTTTTTTTGGGGCACTTCCGGTTTAATTTAGGTCACTTCCGATTTAGCAGAGGTCACTTCCGGTTTATTTGGGGTCACTTCCGGTTTAAAAAGGGCACTTCCGGTTTATTTGTGTCACTTCCGGTCTACGTGAGGTCACTTCAGGTTTGATTTGGGGTCACTTCCGGTTTACCTGAGGTCACTTCCTGTCTATTTGGGGTCACTTCCGGTTTGATTTGGGGCACTTCCGGTTCATTCTGGGTTCATTGGGCGCACTTCAGGGTCAATCCAAGATGGCCGCCACACTGGAAGTGGGGGTGAATGGGGGTGAATATGGTAAGCAAAAGATGAACAGTTGAAAGTTGGAATGAGTTGAATCGGTCGAAAAATGTAGAAATTAGAGTAGAAAAACGAAATTTTGGAGAATTTGGTTGAATTTAAAATGTGAAAGTTTGGGATTTTTGGTAAGTGGGAAATTTTGGAATAGGTAGGCAAAAGATGAACAGTTGAAAGTTCGAACGGGTTGAATCAGTTAAAAAATTTTGAAGTTAGAGCAAATGTTGAATCCCCATAGAGAATGAATGGGAATTTAAAAAAAAAAAGCAATTGCGCCAAAGTTTTTGAAATTTGGAACGAAACAAAAAAAAACGGCTTCAGGAGGTTCACTTTTGGGGTTAAAATGTTGAAACGGGTTTAATCGGACAGAAAATGCAAAAGTTAGCGCAAATGTAGCTATTTAGGGCACTTTTTGTTTAAATAAGGTCACTTCCGGTTTGATTTCGGTCACTTCCGGTTTATTTGGGTCACTTCCAGTTTAATACAGGTCACTTCCGGTTTATCTGAGGTCACTTCCGGTTTGATTTAGGGTCACTTCCGGTTTACCTAAGGTCACTTCCGGTTCATTTGGGGTCACTTCCGGTTTGATTTGGGGCACTTTCGGTTCATTCTGGGTTCATTAGGGGCACTTCAGGGTCAATCCAAGATGGCCGCCCTCCTGGAAGTGGAGGTCAAGGGTTGAATTTGTCTTCCGATTGGAATAGCGTTAGTTATCCTTTGCCACACACTTTCTCAGTATCTCTTTCGTCGTCGGTTTTATGCATTTCTTCTAGCATTTTCCATGATGAGGGTCTGTTCATGCTAATTTTATTCATGCACGAAGCGCTAAATTACATTAAACTAGCGAGCGACACGTATAGCTCCAGAGTAGACGGGACCACGAAATAAAGAAAAGGGTGATGCAACACAACGTCATCAACATCGACTGCCTTTAGCTTAAAAGCGGCATCATATGCGTTTCTTTTGTCCCCCATAATGACGGTTTGTGTATAAAAGCTTCCTTTCAGTAATATCCGTCTTGATCTCGTTCTCTCTCTTCTTTGTGTGAATTATACGGCACTATTTGCCTGGCGGATGGACATGCGATCAACACACCACTTTTCTCCCCAGTGACCGTGTCCATATATCCCTCCGCCCAGCAAAGCGGTGCCGCACAACAGCGATCCACAGCCTTTTTACGAGTGTATAAAAGTGATCAAGTCATCACAAAAATCACGGAAATAATCATATATAAGCCCCCCATAATGATGGTTTGTGTATAAAAGCTTCCTTTCAGTAATGTCCGTCTTGATCTCGTTCTGTCTCATCTTTGTGTAAATTTTACGGCACTATTTGCCTGGCGGATGGACATGCGATCAACACACCACTTTTCTCCCCAGTGACCATGTCATATCCCTCCGCCCAGCAAAGCGGTGCTGCACAACAGCAGTCCACAGCCTTTTTACGAGTGTATAAAAGTGATCAAGTCGTCACAAAAATCACGGAAAAAATCATATATAAGCCCTCCATAATGACGGTTTGTGTATAAAAGCTTCCTTTCAGTATTGTCCGTCTTGATCTCGTTCTGTCTCATCTTTGTGTAAATTTTACGGCACTACTTGCCTGGCGGATGGACATGCGATCAACACACCACTTTTCTCCCCAGTGACCGTGTCCATATATCCCTCTGCCCAGCAAAGCGGTGCCGCACAACAGCGGTCCACAGCCTTTTTACGAGTGTATAAAAGTGATCAAGTCATCACAAAAATCACGGAAAAAATCCTATATTAGCCCGCCATAATGACGGTTTGTGTATAAAAGCTTCCTTTCAGTAATGTCCGTCTTGATCTCGTTCTGTCTCTTCTTTGTGTGAATTATACAGCACTATTTGCCTGGCGGATGGACATGCGATCAACACACCACTTTTCTTCCCAGTGACTGTGTCACATATCCCTCCGCCCACCAAAGCAGTGCCGCACAACAGCGGTCCACAGCCTTTTTACGAGTGTATAAAAGTGATCAAGTCATCCCAAAAATCACGGAAAAAAATCCTATATAAGCCGCACTGGGCTATAAGCCGCAGGGTTCAAAATCTTGGAAAAAAGTCACGGCTTATAGTCCGAAATTTACGGTACTTTTTGTAATACCGTATTGGACTGATGCAAATATGTTACAAATTAATTGTTACAAGAAATCAAGAACCACACTGCTACTGTGCTACAGTTTTGTTGAATCGGGTGTGGGAGTACATAAGCATGTCTTCTTCCTACTCCTTTTTGATCTGAAATGCTATCCATCCATCCATTTTCTGAACCGCTTAGTCCCCACGGGGGTCGCGGGCGCGCTGGAGCCTATCCCAGCCGTCATCGGGCAGTAGGCGGGGGACACCCTGAACCGGTTGCCAGCCAATCGCAGGGCACACAGAGACAAACAACCATTTGCACTCGCACTCACACCTAGGGACAATTTGGAGTCTTCAATCAGCCCACCAAGCATGTTTTTGGGATGTGGGAGGAAACCGGAGTGCCCGGAGAAAACCCACGCGGGCTCGGGGAGAACATGCAAACTCCGCACAGGGAGGGCCGGAGGTGGAATCGAACCCGCACCCTCCTAACTGTGAGGCGGACGTGCTACCCAGTGCGTCACCGAGCCGCCATCTGAAATGCTATTACATTCATATTCATATTTAGGGTTTTTTTTCTTTTGTGCCCGAAATAAAAATATTCAATTAATCAATAGACATAATTTCCCTTCGTTACGTTCTACCATAAATAAAACACTGACATGTCACTCACCACAGGAATAAAGCTGTAAGATTTCCTCCTCACTCCAAAAGTGTGCTTTTTTACTGTGTCTTTGAGCTATGCCATGTAGGTTTACTTCTGCTTGTGTATTTCCAGCTGTTTGTAATTCCAATAAAGTTTATGCAGTCTGTGAAATAAGGGTATTTCTCACCTTTTTTGCAAAGCAAAGGCTTTCTTAAATGGTGTTATATTATCTTTACTTTTCCAAACTTTTACTTTTTACTTTTCCAAGTTAAAAAAAAACCAACTCTTCCATTTGTGTCTGCAGCTACACCGAGAAAAAAGTTAAGGATACAGCCAGAAGGATGTCACTCCTCCGGGAGGGGATTGCGTACCAATAGGAGAGGACTGTTCAAAGGAGGATCGACCCACAGAGGAAGCAGAGATGCCCCTGTGAATTCTAGTACTTTTTCCATCCTCAAGATCAAGGCTGGGAGGAGGAAAGGGATGAGATTTAGGGGTGGTTCAAGGATGCAGCAAAGAGGTGGTTCTAGTGAGGAATCTGATGGCGATGAAGAGGAAGGGGATGACAGTGGGCAGGGAGACCAAGATCAGCGTCCTCATAGGTGTAAGCGATTCAGAATTGATAATGAGGAAGATGAGGACAGTGAGAAACAGGAATTTTACCCAGAGGATGAGGACATGGGCCTAGAAGAAGAAGAAGAAGGACCCTGGGATTCTGACCCAGAACCACCAGTGCTCCTGATGTCTGATCTGAATGATGACATACTTTGTGGCTCCTACCTGACTGTGACTCTACAATGTCCAGACATTACCAATAAAAAATCTGGTAGGTACATAAACCACAATATAATATTTTTTATCTAAAGTAAAGAAGTACTAGTTCATCAAACATACAGGTGTATTCCAGTAAATTAGAATATTTTGGGGAATCTCTATTTATTTCAGTAACTATTTTAGAAAAGTGCCAACACTGGTTGGCCATCTTGGGAGAGACTGCTTTGATGCGCTGTAGTATATACCGTAATTTTCTGACTATAAGTCGCGGTTTTTTTTCATAGTTTGGGTGGGGGGGCGACTTATAATAAGGAGCGACTTGTATGTGTTTTTTTTCAAAAATTTCCCCCCAAAAAAAAAAGCGAAACCGCGATAAACGAACCGCGATGTAGCAAGGGATTACTGAAATTTGAATTTCAAGTGACGTCAGCAGCGCGACGCGGCGGTTCTTTACATAAAGGACAAAGATTGATCACGGGATGACAAAGGACGTACTACCAGCATCATTAGCGGCTTTGTTTCTAAGTGACACGGCGGACGAAGAGTTTGAAGGATTTAAGGATTTGGAGTGACACAGAAGGTTTGAAAAACTATTATGGCTTTTACGCACGGCCGGTCCTATTCTATGGAGCTCTCTTTCACCTCCGCGGATGGAAGTCTGGGGCCGGCGCTCGGCCGGGTGGCTGTCCAGGGACGGTGGATGGGGCTCGGTCATGGCTTTTACGCACGCCCGGTCCTATTCTATGGAGCTCTCTTTTACCTCCGTGGATGGAAGTCTGGGGCCGGCGCTCGGCCGGGTGGCTGTCCGGGGATAGTGGATAGGGCTCCGTCATGGCTTTTACGCACGCCCGGTCCTATTCTATGGAGCTCTCTTCCACTTCCGTGGCTGGAAGTCCACGCCGCCACACGCCTGGAAGTTTGTTTTGTTAAAGAGCCGTTTACCAAACCCACGTCTTTCCTTGAACTTTGTTAACGCTATATAGTAGATCTGTGGGATCTGTGGAATAACGACGAGGCTGACGTCAGGGCGCACGCGCGGCGTTGTTGACAAAGGACGAGGAATTTGATCGATGGATTTAATGATTTAAAGTGCACAGATGGTTTGATAATACTATTATATATAATAGTTATTTGATATCTAATTTAGATATCGTTATATGGGCCTGTGGAATATTTTGAAGTGCAAGCGGCGTCAGCTGCGCGCACCCATTGTTGACAAAGGACGATCGATGGATTTAATGAATTGGAGTGACACAGATGGTTTTATTTACGTGTTATTTATGTAATAGTTTTTTGAATAACTCTAAATTTTACGTCAGGGCCGTTCTCAGCTCTTCGTTTGTGTTTGTCACGTTAGCATACCTATCGGTTAGCCTGTTGTTGCTCGTTCATGACTGTTCTTGGTGTTGGATTTTGTCGAATAAATTGCCCCCCAAAATGCGACTTATACTCCGTAGCGACTTATATATGGTTTTTTTCACTTTTTTGGGCATTTTATGGCTGATGCGACTTGTACTCCGGAGCGATTTATAGTCCGAAAATTACGGTAGTCTGATATAAAGTGGGTGAGTTCACTCACGTAACTCAATTCGTGATGCATTTACAAACAGACTGGCTCATGATAAATCTTATTAGACGTGGTTATGATTCAGGCTGAATGTTTAAATCACAGATTTTTATTTTGAAAAATGTAGAATAGTTGTCCTTCACACATTATTCATATTCTTCATTATTATTATTATTTTTATTATTATTATTATTGCGCCAAGGTCTTCAGACATTAGTAATAAAAACTAATAACAAAATATATATTTTTTGTATATTATTTTTCACACATTTGTGTTCTTTATTATTATCATTATTATAGTGATCCCTTCTTTTTTGTGGGAGATGCGTTCCAGAACCCCCTGCAAAATGAAAATCCATATAGTAGAAATGACATGTATTATTTAGAAAAAAAACATAATTGGAATTTCCAACACGTGCTCTTTCTTGTTGGCCGCTAGAGGGCATGCATATATTGAAAGTCAATTAGAAATGTTTTTTTCTTGCCAAGCAATGTAACGTGTACACCTTCAGAATTACCACATAACATCATGCACAGCGAAACCAAAGTGAGTCACGGTTGAGCACGAATCTCTTGTATGGTCCAATACATAATACCTCTTTCCCCTTGGTACTGTCATCCGCAAACTCAATCTGGACTTCCACTGCTACGCTGATGACACCCAGATCTACATACGTACGACACCAACCCGTAACCCTTCCCTCACTCATTTTGAAACCTGCATCTCTACAATAAAAGCATGGCTGACCCACAACTTTCTCAAACTCAACAGTGACAAAACAGAGCTCCTCCTCATAGGCACTAAATCCTCCCTTAACAAAACTGGATCCATCACACTCACCATTGACTCCTCAAACATCACTCCCTCCCCTCTGGCACGCAATCTTGGCGTTATTTTTGACCCCACACTGTCCTTTCAACCTCATGTTAGCTCAGTTGTCAAGACCTCCTACTTCCACCTCCGACGCATCGCTAAAATCCGGCACTGCCTTTCTCTCCCTGCCGCTGAATCTCTCATCCACGCCTTCATCTCATCCCGGCTTGATTACTGCAACTCCCTTCTCACTGGAATCACTGCTCACTCACTCCATAGACTTCAACTAGTCCAAAACTCTGCTGCCCGCCTCCTTACCCACACCCGGTCCCGTGAACACATCACTCCTGTTCTCCACTCTCTTCACTGGCTCCCCATGAAGGAGCGTATCATCTTCAAGATACTCCTCCTCACCTTCAAAGCCCTTCACCACCTGGCTCCCACTTACCTATCCGACCTCCTTGTCCCCTACTGCCCCAACCGTCCCCTCCGATCCTCCAATACTTCACGTCTGACAGTCCCAAAATCCAAACTCAAATCCTTCGGTGACAGAGCCTTTTCCTGCACATCACCCCGACTCTGGAACTCTCTCCCCCAGTCTGTCTGTGACTCACCCACACTCCCCATATTTAAGTCCCGTCTAAAAACTTACCTCTTCTCCCAAGCTCATGACCTCCCCTACCCATAACTGGTTTCCTCTTCTTAAGTTTACCCGATTGTTTCCTCCCCGTCCCCCTCCCCTCATGTATGTCTTTGCCTTGTTCCCTGTAAGCGTCTTTGGGTGTTTGAAAAGCGCTATACAAATTTAATGAATTATTATTATTATTATTATAATATTACCGTATTTTTCGGACGAAAAGTCGCTCCGGAATATACGTCGCATTAGCCATAAAATACATAATAAAGTGAAAAAAACCATATATAAGTCACTCCGGAGTATAAGTCGCATTTTGGGGGAAATTTATTCGACAAAATCCAACACCAAGAACAGACATGAACGAGCAACAACAGGCTAAACGATACGGTCTGCTAACGTGACATAAACACAAACGAAGAGCTGAGAACGGGCCTGACGTAACATTGACAGTTATCCAAATAACTATAACATAAATAACACCTTTATCAAACCATCTGTGTCACTCCAAATCATTATCATCGATCGTCCTTTATGTCAACAATGCAGGCCGGGTGTGCGGCGCTGACGGCGGTTGCACTTCAAAATATTCCACAAGCCCATATAACTATATATAAATTATATATCAAATCACCAAATGATTCCCGAGCCGTTCATAGCCGTTCGTTTATCGCGGTTTCACTCCATCGCAGATTTTTGAATTTTAAAAATTTATGAAAAATTCACATATAAGTCGCCCCTGATTATAAGTCGCCCCCCCACCCAAACTATGAAAAAAATTTTTTAAACCCTCCCCAATACTTTTATGCAACATAAAGCTTTCCCATTCCCACAATGTTCTGCGCATGTATTGTACCTTTACAGTAAATAATAGAACAAGCACATGATATTGTCACGTGTCCCGGCTCCTTCTGCACCGGTTGGTAGTGCTTCCTATGCGCGTGGTCGGCTGCCGCCTCCTGCGCTTGAACTCAGTCACAACTGAATTTATTTGTTTCAAATATGTAAACCAGGGGTCACCAACACGGTGCCCGCGGACACCAGGTCGCACGTGAGGACCGCATGAGTCGCCCGCAGTACTGTTCTAAAATGAGCTCAAATAGCGGCACTTGTCAGTGAGCTGCATCTATTTATTTTACAGTCAAACCTCGGTTTTCGAACGTCCCGGTTCCCAAACAAATCGGAATTGGAAAAAAAAAATCGAGATTGTTTTGCTTTGGTTGTCGAACAAAATTCGGAGGTCGAACCTCGCGAGATGAGCCGGGAGGACCCGAGAAAACCCGACCGCACGGCCCGGATGCCGACTGACTCCGTTGTTATTGTATTTTCGTTACTTTGAGGATTGTATTAACCCCTAATCATGCCTCCAAAGAAAGCAAGTGGGAGCAGAAAGCCATCCTAAAACACAAAGACGCTCTTAAAGCAATGCGACAGTGAGCGCCCGGCGCGCTGCGGTTGCACGATCGGACCAAATTAAGCTCCCTGCGCACTGTCCACTTAAATTTTGGAAAGTACATCAGGACTTTAAAAAATATTTTCTAAATTTCAGCGACGGCTCTGTCACAATAATGCGACCAGCGCAGTGCAGTTGCGCGGTCGGCGACGCGCTACAGTTGCGTGTTCGGCGGTGCACTGCAGTTGCGCGATCGGACAAAATCAAGCTCCCTGCGCACTTAGGTCCACTTAAATTTTGGAAAGTACATCAGGACTTTAAAAATATTTTCTAAATTTCAGCGACGGCTCTGTCACAATAATGCGACCAGCGCGGGGAAGTTGCACGGAGGGCAACGCGCTACGGTTGCGCGGTCGGCGTTGCGCTGCAGTTGCACGATCGGACAAAATTAAACTCTCTGCGCACTTAGGTCCACTTAAAGTTTGGAAAGTACATCAGGACTTTAAAAATATTTTCTAAATTTCAGCGACGGCTCTGTAACAATAATGCGACCCGCGCGGTGCAGTTGCGTGGTGGGCGACACGCTACGTTTGCGCGTTCGGGGGTGTACTGCAGTTGCGCGATCTGACAAATATGCGCAAATGAAAAAATGCTTTAAAAAAAGCGTTTTTTTTGTCTTGAAACGAATTACAAATTTTTCCATTATTTGTAATGAGAAAAATAAATTCGGAATTTGACCGATTCGCTTCTCGAACCGCCTTCTGGAACGGATTGTAGTCGAAAACCAAGGTTTGACTGTATTTTTGCTATTCTTGTTAAAATCACACTTACTACATGTGAACTGGAAATGACAATAATAACACATAGTGAAAGCCAAATTGAGCAAATTGGCTAGTTCAGAAGTGTGTGTCAAACTGGTAGCCCTTTGCCTTAATCAGTACCCAGGAAGTAGCTCTCTGTTTAAGAAAGGTTGGTGACCCCTGATGTAAACTATACATCATCAGTCAAATGAAGAAAAATAAAATTAAAAGCAAAAACAGGGTGAAAGTCATTTAAATTATGAATTTGTATAAATACTAGGTACAAACATAATACAAGCTACTGCACAAAATGGGCAGAGTTTGCTTGTCTGAAAAGGAGTGGGAAGAAGTAAGACTTATTTAATCCAACCCCTATCCAATTTAAGACAAAAACAATAATGATATTTTGAGTGGGTCCCCCTTCCCATGGGCTCACCACCTGTGGGAGGGGCCAAAGGGGTCGGGTGCAGTGTAAGCTGGGCGGCGGCCAAATGCAGGGACCTTGGCGGTCTGATTCCCAGCTGCAGAAGCTGGCTCTTGGGACATGGAATGTCACCTCTCTGGCTGGAAAGGAGCCCGAGCTGGTGTGCGAGGCAGAAAAGTTCAGACTCGACATAGTCGGACTTGCCGGAGCTCTGCCGGAGGTGGGAGTTGAAGGTCTTCCTGACGGGATTCTGCCAGACGTTCCCAGCAGACCCTCACAGTACATTTGGGTCTGCCAGGACTGGACCGGCATCTTCCCCCACCATCGGCACCAACCCACCACCAGGTAGTGATCAGTTGACAGCTCCGCCCCTCTCTTCACCCAAGTGTCCAAAACATGCGGCCGCAAATCCGATGACACGACTACAAAGTCCATCATCGAACTGCGGCCTACGGTGTCCTGGTGCCAGGTGCACACATGGACACCCTTATGTTTGAACATGGTGTTCATTATTAACAATCCGTGTCGAGCACAGAAGTCCAACAATAGAACACCGCTCAGGTTCAGATCGGGGCGGCAAAAAACAGTCAGGACCCGTCCCCCCACCCGTGGTGAACCCCAATGTGCAGGCGCCCAGCCGGGGGCCAATAAGGAGGCCCACACCTGCTCGACGCCTCTCACCGTGGGCAACTCCAGAGTGGAAGAGAGTCCAGCCCCTCTCGAGAGGGCTTGTACCAGAACCCAAACTGTGTGTGGAAGCAAGTCCGACTATGTCGAATCGGAACTGGGAGTCAATGGATCAGCGTTCTTGTCGCGCCCCGTCAGTACCCGGGCTTGCCCAGGGAAGCAAATGATCCCACCAGCAAACTAAATTCCAAGAGACGACGCCTGAGAGCCAAGTCAAAGAATTCTGGTCACAGTCCCAAAGCCGACAGCAAACAGCCTCAAGAGCACCTCGCGGTGGCACCTGCCCTTCGAATACTACAACTAAATAATTGTACTAAGTTCATCTTGTTTTTCCTTTTCAATTACTTCACTGGTTCTTCTATATCAAAAAATTATTTTAGGTGTATTTACCTGACATGTTTTGGCGGGTTCTTCCGCCTTCATAAATGTCGAAGGCAATTCTGCAGCCATGCGAAGCCTTATTAAAGTCCTCGACTTCCAACACTCGATTGACGTTATCTGCCTCCAAGAGACTCACATTGGCACAGAGGAAGCAGGCCGCTTCACCATCAAAGGCTTTGACCTCCTGTGCTACACCCCACATGCCAATGGACGGGCCACCTATGTGCGCTCTGACATAGTTGAAGCAAACCACTTGACAACACATTTCTCTGACACCATAACTATCGGTGGTTTCAATATTGTCAATGGAGAAAGGGGTGGACTTTGATCTAGAAGGGTATGAACTAAACTTCATTAATAGAGCTGATAAAAGGAGAGGGGGGCAGCCTTATATGTAGATGAAAGACTAAAATACAGGATTGTCAACCGTATGACTGCTACCATTAAGGATATGTGTGAATGTATTACCATAGAGATCAACATGGAAAAAAGGACAAATCAGCTGTGTTTATAGAGCTCCTAGCTTCAGTATAGATACATTTAAGGAAATAATGGAAAATAACTTTACAAACATTGAGCAGAAGGTCACTTTTATTTGTGGTGATTACAACATAGATCTATTAAATGCTAATAATTTACCAGCCATTGATGAATTCACTGCTACAATGTACAGTATGGGCCTTTATCCGACCATTACAAAACCCAGCAGAATAACATCCCAATCAGCTACAATTATAGATAACGTATTTACTAATAACTTGGAAGACAACATGATAAGTGGACTACTAATAAATGATATAAGTGACCATTTGCCAGTGTTTGTTATTTATGACTGTGATTATAAAAGGCCTAAGAAGGAAAACTTACTAAGACAGAGGAGAGTAAGAACGGAGGATACCCTTGAAGTATTGAGATCTGAACTGCTGAGGCAGGATTGGCAAAAAGTATACGAAGCAATGGATGTTGACTCCGCTTATGACTCTTTCTTGAAAACGTTTATGACCATATATGACAGAAGCTGGCCAATGCAACAAAGTAAATATATAACTAAAAATACTGACAAACCATGGATCACAAAGGGACTGTAAAAAAAGAACACCTTGTATAAGCAATTCATAAAACATAGAACTAGAGAAAAAGAAATCAAATATAAAATATATAAAAACAAACTAACTGATATACTAAGAAAATGTAAGAAGGATTAATATAATAGAGTGCTAGAAAATAACAAAGACAATATAAAGGGTACATGGAATATATTCAAATTCAATTATTAGAAATAAAAATACTAGCTCCTATTTCTCGGTAATGGTAAAACAATCACTAATAAAATGGATCTGGTGGAAGGATTCAATAATTTCTTTGTAAATGTGGGGCCTCAACTGGCAATGGAAATAAACCCTCCACAAGGGGGAGGTGTTGAGAGATTCCAGGGAGAGAGGAATCCAGCCAGCATCCTTCTAACACAGACAAATAGAAAAGAAATTATTGATTTCGTCAATAAATTTAAGAACAAAACATCTTTGGACTGGAATGGTCTCGATATGACTTTAATAAAGCATGTTATTGACACCATTGCAGACCCCTTAACATACGTCAGTAATGTGTCTTTCAACCAAGGCTACTTTCCGAACAAAATGAAAACTGCCAAGGTGATCCCAGTATACAAAGCTGGAGACAAAAATACCTTTACCAACTATAGGCCAATTTCACTACTCTCCCAGTTTTCCAAGATTCTCGAGAAACTCTTTGTTGTACGATTGGACAGCTTCATTGATAAACATAAATTGCTCACAGTCAATATGGCTTCAGAACCAACAGGTCAACTGCCATGGCTTTAGTGGACTTAGTCAAAGAACTAACAAGTGCCCTTGACGATAAGAAATGTGCAGTGGGTGTATTTATTGATCTGAAAAAAGCCTTTGACACAATAAATCATGATATACTATTGCAAAAACTTGAAAGGTATGGGACCAGAGGGGTGGGGCTACACTGGTTAAAAAGTTACATTGAAAACAGAAAGCAGTTTGTGCAGGTGGGCGAAATAAAATCCTCTCTTTTAGATATAACTTGGGGTGTACCACAAGGGTCGATATTGGGACCAAAATGATTCATATTACACATAAACCAGCCAGCTCAGTGGCCTAGTGGTAGAGTCTCCGCCCTGAGACTGGAAGGTTGTGGGTTCAAACACCGGCCGGGTCATACCAAAGACTATAAAAATGGGACCCATTGCCTTCCTGCTTGGCACTCAGCATTAAGGGTTGGAATTGGGGGGTTAGATCACCAAATGATTCCCGGGCGCGGCACCGCTGCTGCTCACTGCTCCCCTCTCCCCCAGGGGATAGATCAAAATCACACGGGGATGGGTTAAATGCAGAGGACAAATTTCACCACACCCAGATGTGTGTGTGATGATCATTGGGACTTTTTTTTTTTAAACGAAATCTGCAATGTCTCAAAAATTCTGAAATGTCATTTTTGCTGATGACACAATCATCTTCTGTATAGGTAATGATCTCCAGCAGCTGTCAGAGGCTGTTACAGCAGAATTGGGGAAGCTTAAGTTGTGGTTCGACGCAAACAAACTATCCTTAAACTTAAAAAAGATCAAATTCATGGTCTTTGGCAAAAGAAATAAACACCCAAATACTTCTGTAGAATTAATGATCGTTAGTGTTAAATTGGAAAGATTATTTGAGAATACATTTTTAGGAGTGATAATCGACCACAACTTAAACTGGAAATCACATATCAAGCATATCAAATCCAAGCTGGCAAGTACTGTGGGGATTTCATGTAAAACAAGACATATTCTTAACAACAAATCACTGCAAACAATGTACTGTACACTATTTTTACCATATCTGAATTATTGTGTCGAAATATGGGGAAACACCTACAGGAGCAACCTACAGCCAATATACAACATGCAAAAGAGAGCAATACGGATAGTAAATAAGGTAGGATATTATGAACACACAAATGCACTGTTTCTAAAAACAGTCATTAAATTTTTGGGATCTGGTGGAATCAGAAACTGCTCAATTTTTGTTTAAACCACTTCAAAATTTACTCCCTGAAAATATTCAAAAATTGTTTAGTGAGAAAGAAGGGGGATATGAGCTGAGAGGCAGATTGAACCTCAAACAACCGATTGCTCATAGGACTCTGAAGAGCATGTGTTTGTCTGTCTGTGGGGTGAAACTGTGGAACAAATTGCCAGAAGAGATCAAGGAATGTAAAAATCTTGTCCAGTTAAAAAAAAGTACAAAAACTTGATTCTAGAGAAGTACAAATATGGTGGTAGGTAAATCAGGACCTATGGGACATTTTGTATTTCTATTATTTGTGTATGTGTATAGGTGGTAGGTGGCGTGTATATAGGCATGTATGTACATGTATGAACATATGCACTAGGTGTTGTAAATATATACATGTGTGTATTTAGATGTATGCATGTGTACTGCATATGCCTACATGTAATACTTAACATTTACCGTATTTTTCGGACGAAAATTCGCTCCGGAATATAGGACGCATTAGCCATAAAATGCACAATAACGTGAAAAAAAACCATATAAGTCGCTCCAGGGTATAAATCGCATTTTGGGGGAAATTTATTCGACAAAATCCAACACCAAGAACAGACATGAACGAGCAACAACAGGCTGAACGATAGGTATGCTAACGTGACATAAACACAAACTAAGAGCTGAGAACGGGCCTGACGTAACATTCAGTTATTCAAATAACTATAACATGAATAACACGTTTATAAAACTATCTGTGTCACTCCAATTCATTAAATCCATCGATCGTCCTTTATGTCAACAATGGGTGCGTGCCGCTGACGGCGCTTGCACTTCACAATATTCCACAGGCCCATATAATGATATATAAATTATATATCAAATAACTATTATACAAGCAATAATATTATCAAACCATCTGTGTCACTCCAAATCATTAAATCCATCGATCAAATTCCTCGTCCTTTGTCAACAACGCCGCGCGTGCGCCCTGACGTCAGCCTCGTCGTTATTCCACAGATCTAGTATATAACTATATTGTAGCGTTAACAAAGTACAAGGAAAGACTTGGGTTTGGTAAACGGCTCTTTATTTAACAAAACAAGAGTTCAACGAGCCAACAACTACTGAACTGTAACGATAAAAACATATACAAGTTGCTACACGAAATAAAATATATCAAATAACTATAACATAAATAGTTCACCGCCACACGGCCCCAAGCACCGGCGTCGACTTCCAGGCGTGTGGCGGCGTGGACTTCCATCCCCGGAGGTAGCACTTCCAGCCACAGAGGTGGAAGAGAGCTCCATAGAATAGGACCGGGCGTGCATAAAAGCCATGTCCGAGCCCCATCCACCGTACCCGGACAGCCACCTGGCCAAGCGCCGGCCCCCGACTTCCATCCACGGAGGTGAAAGAGAGCTCCGTAGAGTAGGACCGTGTGTAAAAGCCATAATAGTTTTTCAAACCTTCTGTGTCACTCCAAATCATTAAATCCTTCAAACTCTTCATCCTCCGTGTCACTTACAAACAAAGCCGGTAGTATGTGGGGCCCTTCTTCATCCCGTGATCGAATCTTTGTCCTTCATGTAAACAATCGCCGCGCCGTGCCGCTGACGTCACTTGAAATTCAAATTACAGTAATCCCTTGCGACATTGCAGTTCGTTCATTGCGGTTTCACTTTTTTTTTTTTTATTTTGAAAATTTGTGAAAAAATTCACATACTACGTATGTCGCTCCTCAGTATAAGTCGCCCCCCCACCCAAACTATGAAAGAAAACGCGACTTATAGTCCGAAAAATACGGGACAAGCTATTTAGCTTCAGCCTTAACCCTTTCAGTCAGCCTTCTGAACTTTGAGCTTTAGGGCTCTTTTCATTTTGTTTTGTTTTGATTCTGTTGTTGTTTTTTTATTCGGTTTCTGTGGACATTTTCGTACTGAATATGATGTACATATTTTGCTGATTGAAACAAACTAAACTAAAAATAAAAAATAAAAAAACAAATGTGTACAAGCCCCCTAATGCCAACTGGGATCTGCAGGTCCTACCCACACTACCCCACCCTGCCATCTATGTGGGAGATTTCAACAGCCACCACCCTGACTGGGGATACCCAGCAGCGGATAGCGATGGAGAGGCACTTTCAGACTGGGCATCTAGAAATGACTATGCTCTGATACACGATCCCAAACAAAGAGGAACCTTCCACTACATCAGGTGGACTACTCTCCTGACCTGTGTTGGGTCAGCTCTTTAAATGGAACGCTATCCTGCTCAGATCCTCATCCTTGACGACTTTCCACACAGTCAACCTTGCTCGTACACGTTGGCCTACAGCTCCCAGTCATGAACAGCACAAGGAAGATGCGTTGGAACTTCCGCAAAGCCTACTGGAAGAAATACAGTGAAACTCTGGATAGGAGTGCTGTCACCATCCCACTCCACACCATCACTGTAGATGAAGCCTACAACCCCTTCTGCAGCGCTATCTACAAATCTGCCCACTCAGCCATCCCACGAGGCTACCGACCCCTGTACGTCCCATGCTTGGACGAAGAAAGCACTGCACTCCTACAAGCCTACAAAACAACAAGAGACCCTGAGATAGCAGACCATCTCATTGAATCGCTAACTACAGCTCGGCGAAGGAAATGGGAGGAGACAGTAGCTGACCAGAACTCTACACACTCTAGCAGGAAATGCTGGAGACTCATCCGCGGTCTAGGAGCTGCACAAAAGCCCCCCAGCCAAAACCGAGCATCCGTCACACCCAATCAAGTTGCATCCCACCTACTGGCTATTGCAAAAGTAACTCAAGACAAACCCACCAAAAGAGCAGTTTCATCTGAGCTAAATAAACACCAACAAGTGCTCAGAGAGGATAGAATGGAGAAAGTCCTGAAGGGCCTGAAATGTGGAAAGGCAGCAGGATATGACAACATCTCTCCAGAGTTCATGAAACACCTTGGCCCCCGAGCCCAAACCTGGCTGACACAATTCTACACTAGGATTGTAAAAACAAACTCGATCCTAAAGAAATGGCGGACAGCAAAAGATATTGCCATACCAAAACCTGGCAAAGACCACAAACTGCCAGCCAGCTACCGCCCAATCTCCCTACTCAGCGTTCCTTTCAAAATCTTAGAATGACTAATTCTACAACGTATTTCGCCAGGAGTAGAGGAACTTCTTTATGTGGATCAGGCAGGTTTCCGCAAGGACCGGCCCTATCCACCTTCATCGAAAATGGTTTCAAGAGCAGACTGAAGACAGCGACTGTGTTTCTCGATCTCACAGCCACCTATGATACTGTCTGGCACAAAGGCCTCCTACTCAAACTCACAAAAGCGCTCCCTGCCTAGGCAACGGCAATAATACAGACACACCAGCTCGGGCTCCTTTCCACCCAGAGAGGTGACATTCCATGTCCCAAGAGCCAGCCTCTGCAGCCGGGGATCAGACCGCCAAGGTTCCCGCCCTTGGCCGCCGCCCAGCTCACTACGCACCCGACCCCTTTGGTCCCTCCCACAGGGGGTGAGCCCATGGGAAGGGGGACCCACGTTCTCTTTTCGGCTGTGCCCGGCCGGGCCCCATGGACAAAGGCCAGACGCTCGCCTTCGAGCCCCACACGGGCAAGGGAAAATTAAGTCCATATTTTGTATTCTTCATAAGGGGTCTTTTGAGGCGTGCTTCGTCTGGCCCCTTTGCCATGGGTGACCCTACCAGGGGCAAGAAGCCCCAGACAACATAGCTCTTAGGATCATAGGGACACGCAAACCCCTCCACCATGATAAGATGACGACTCAGCAAAAAAAAATTTTTTTTTTTAATTTTGAAACATTACATAGGTCATTTATATAAAGATTTAACAGTTTGTGATCAAAACCGACTCCTGGGGGACACCACAGGGAATGGTCAAACATGAAGACGTGCAGCTTGGACCTGGGTTTATTGCAGGGAAGGGGGGTAGTGGAGAACAAAGACACGGGCAGGGCAGAGATTCACGGACAGCGGGCAGGGAACAGGTCCACTCGGATCAGGAACAGAGACATGTAGCGGGTACTGACCGTGAGCCTACACACGAGACCGGGGGGAAATGCACGACGGGAGCAGAAACAGACAGGAATTAACCAGACAATGCAATTTCTCCAGAAATTGCGTGTGAAGGTGAAGAAGCTGAATAAATACTTGGGGAATGCTGCAGAATGATGTTGGAACGGGTCGAATCAGTTGAAAAATTTGAAATTAGAAGGGAAAAACTAAACTTTGGAAAATTTGCCGTGAATTTCAAAATTGAAAATTTGGAATTTTTGGTAAGTGGGAAGTTGTGGAATAGGTAGGCAAAAGATGAACGTTTGAAAGTTGGAACGGAATGAATCGGTTGAATAATGTAGAAATTAGCAGGGAAAAACAAAATTTGGGAAAATTTGGCGTGATTGAAGATTTGGGATTTTTGGTAAGTGGGAAGTTGTGGAATAGGTAGGCAAAAGATGAACAGTTTAAAGTTGGAATGGGTTGAATCGGTTGAAAAATGTAAAAATCAGAGGTGACAAACGAAATTTTGCGGAAATTTTAAACGTGAAAACATGACATTTTTCAATCTGGCAAATTCGGGAATGTTGAAAATCTTCCCCAATGTGATTTGAATGCGCTGAATGATGTGAATTTCAAACTGGAATGACATAAATGTGAAACGTTGAACCATTAAGAATGAATGGTGGAAGATTTGCCGTAAATTTGCCGTAAATTTGCGAATTTTGTGAAAACAATTTTTTTTTGTATGAAACAAATGCCGGCACCCCTCGCGTCAATTTTTGGAATATGTCGAAATTGGAATGGGTGAATCGGATAAATTATGTTGAAGTAGTGGAAGGACAAAAAAGTGAGGAGAATAAAATAGAAGAAGAATAAAGTGAATGGTGTAGAACAGGGCTCACCACTTTCACTATGTGTTATTATTGTCATTTCCAGTTCACATGTGTGATTATAACAAGAATAGCAAAAATACAGTCAAACTTTGGTTTTTGACCACAGTCCGTTCCAGAAGGCGGTTCGAGAAGCGAATCGGTCGAATTCCGAATCTATTTTTCCCATTACAAATAATGGAATTTTTTTTAAAATTCGTTTCGAGACAAAAAAAACCCGCCTTTTTCAAGCATTTTTTCATTTGCGCATATTTGTCCGATTGCGCAACTGCAGCGCACCGCCGAACGCGCAACCGTATTGTGTCGCCCACCGCGCAACTGCACCGCGCTGGTCGCATTATTGTGACAGAGCCATCGCTAAAATTTTGAAAATATTTTTAAAGTCCTAATGTACTTTCCAAAATTTAAGTGGACCTCAGTGCGCAGGGAGCTTAATTTGGTCTGATCGCGCAACCGCAGCGCGCCGGGCGCTCACTGTCGCATTGCTTTAAGAGCGTCTTTGTGTTTTAGGATGGCTTTACTGCTCCCACTTGCTTTCTTTGGAGGCATGATTAGGGGTTAATACAATCCTCAAAGTAACGAAAATACAATAACAACGGAGTCAGTCGGCATCCGGGCCGCGCGGTCGGGTTTTCTCGGGTCCTCCCGGCTCATCTTGCGAGGTTCGACCACCGAATTTTGCTCGACAACCGAAGCAAAAAAAATCTCGAATTTTTTGTTAAAATTCCGATTTGTTCGAGAACCAGGACGTTCAAAAACCGAGGTTTGACTGTAAAATAAATAGATGCAGCTCACTGACAAGTGCCGCTATTTGAGCTAATTTTAGAACAGTCCTGCGGGCGACTCATGTGGTCCTCACGGGCGACCTGGTGCCCGCAGGCCCGTGTTGGTGACCCCTGGTGTAGAATAACATAAGTGTGAAGGCCTTCTTGCTGTGATTTAGTTTCCCACAGGCGAGAATGGTCCATGATACCGCTCATTTTTACTTTTCCTCGACTGATTGTTTACAGCCATTTCTTTCTCCTTTTCCTCTTATGAGGTATAATGAACTGCAAATGCAGTTTCAAATTCTTCCTAGCATTACAGCCTGCAAAACAGCAACTTTAAGCCATTATGAAGTAAATAAATAAAAAATAGCAGAATTCAAAGTGTTTGACAAATGTGTGCCCCCCTCTCAAAATGGCGCCAATTGCAATAGGTGGTGACGTCATAAACACCATATGTCTGCCTTCATCGATATGCAGACCCACATTACCTGTTTGTGTGATTAGTGTAATTTTGTACTAGTCAGTTTTCCAAAATATGTCATTTGTCAAATTTCTCTGTTTTATTTCATTGTTTGTATTTTATTACCCTTCTATGCACCAAACGGAGCAAAAAACAAATGTTTTTCTTCACAGGTTCTGTAGCTCCAGTAATGGAAGCTGCCATGGAGATTAGGTCACCTCCAGTAAATGCATGTGGTCAAGCATGCATCAACCGAAAGACCACTTTTCCCAAAGCTTTAAGGCTCAAGAGCAATGACAAGGCACGGGATGGCCAAATTTTAGGACCAGGAAGGTTGGTGTTTTGAGATTAAACTTTCATTTAGGTGCAGAAATGTTTCATGATGAAATGTGGAGCTTGTACTTAATTTGATGTTGAATGGAATGTTGCATTCTGTGCTCAACTAGAAGTGTTAAAAGAATGTATCTGAATTGAAAAAATGGTTTTGATTTTGTAAATGTGAGTGTATTGAATCAAATATAATTGTTAGACTGTAAGGTATATTGATATACGTATGTTCTTATTTGAAAGATTTATTTAAAGGATGGGTCACTTTTATCATTACTTACTGACAAGTTCATTCATGTTGAAATAGCCAAAGCCATAAAAAAAACAATAACTCCTTAATAAATACTGGAGATAATTACACATAGCAATAAAACAAATGGATTATATAAGAGATGTAAAAAGAAATTAATTACAAATAAATAATCAATAAAGGGTTTTTATTGTCCCTGTACCTAAGAGACACATAGAGATACATACGTTCCGTAACTTACTGTAACTTACAGTATGTGAATGTCAAACTAACTTTTTCTTTTAAAATTATTTATGTTTATGTTTTCTATTTTTCCGTTTTTTTAATGCATCTTACATAACGGTCTCTTAAAACTAACGTAGCATATTTATTTTTTATATATTCTTTTACGTTTTCTTTTTAACTTGAATCTTCAACCTCTTCACTTCCACTCAATTCAAGGTTTCTTTTCTTTGCTTCACTTTCCTCCTCACCATCACTTGACCGCTTTTTAGATTTTTTTAAAGAAAGGCGTTCCATCTCTTCCAGGGTAGGGCTGCAACATTTAAAGATGAGGATTATCCCCTTGGATGGCTTGGACGCTTTGAGAGCTTCTTTCTGCTTAATTGTCGTCACTTGATCGCTAAAATTGTTGAGATGTTCTGGACATATTGTTTCGCAAGATCACTCACACGCACTCCGCGCTCACGTTTTCTTATGATTTATTTTTTTAATTGTAAGGAAATCATCTCCTTCTTCCTTTCATCACCACTGCTACTATTTGCGTTAGTTTTCTTGGGACATGATAACATGACGCTGACGTCATCCTGATGTGTCGCCGTCATTGAATGTTGAGTCAAATATTTGATCTAATTTCACATCGTATGGTAAGAAATTCGTAGGTTTAAGCAATCGTCTGTAGAGGTTTGACATATATACAGTGCCTTGCGAAAGTATTCGGCCCCCTTGAACCTTTCAACATTTCGCCACATTTCAGGCTTCAAACATAAAGATATAAAAATTTTATTTTTTGTCAAGAATCAACAACAAGTGGGACACAATCGTGAAGTGGAACGAAATTTATTGGATAATTTAAACTTTTTTAACAAATAAAAAACTGAAAAGTGGGGCGTGCAATATTATTCGGCCCCCTTGCGCTAATGCTTTGTAGCGCCACCTTTTGCTGCAATTACAGCTGCAAGTCGCTTGGGGTATGTCTCTATCAGTTTTGCACATCGAGAGACTGGAATTCTTGCCCATTCTTCCTTGCAAAACAGCTCGAGCTCAGTGAGGTTGGATGGAGAGCGTTTGTGAACAGCAGTCTTCAGCTCTTTCCACAGATTCTCGATTGGATTCAGGTCTGGACTTTGACTTGGCCATTCTAAAACCTGGATACGTCTATTTGTGAACCATTCCATTGTAGATTTGGCTTTATGTTTTGGATCATTGTCCTGTTGGAAGATAAATCTCTGTCCCAGTCTCAGGTCTTTTGCAGACTCCAACAGGTTTTCTTCCAGAATGGTCCTGTATTTGGCTCCATCCATCTTCCCATCAATTTTAGCCATCTTCCCTGTCCCTGCTGAAGAAAAGCAGGCCCAAACCATGATGCTGCCACCACCATGTTTGACAGTGGGGATGGTGTGTTCAGGGTGATGAGCTGTGTTGCTTTTACGCCAAACATATCGTTTTGCATTGTGGCGAAAAAGTTCGATTTTGGTTTCATCTGACCAGCGCACCTTCTTCCACATGTTTGGTGTGTCTCCCAGGTGGCTTGTGGCAAACTTTAAATGAGACTTTTTATGGATATCTTTGAGAAATGGCTTTCTTCTTGCCACTCTTCCATAAAGGCCAGATTTGTGCAGTGCACGACTGATTGTTGTCCTATGGACAGACTCTCCCACCTCAGCTGTAGTTATCTGCAGTTCATCCAGAGTGATCATGGGCCTCTTGGCTCCATCTCTGATCAGTCTTCTCCTTGTTTGAGATGAAAGTTTGGAGGGACGGCCGGGTCTTGGTAGATTTGCAGTGGTCTGATACTCCTTCCATTTCAATATAATTGCTTGCACAGTGCTCCTTGAGATGTTTAAAGCTTGGGAAATCTTTTTGTATCCAAATCCGGCTTTAAACTTCTCCACAACAGTATCTCGGACCTGCCTGGTGTGTTCCTTTGTCTTCATGGTTCTCTCTGCGCTTTAAACAGAACCCTGAGACTATCAAAGAGCAGGTGCATTTATACGGAGACTTGATTACACACAGGTGCATTCTATTTATCATCATCAGTCATTTAGGACAACATTGGATCATTCAAAGGTCCTCACTGAACTTCAGGAGTGAGTTTGCTGCACTGAAAGTAAAGGGGCCGAATAATATTGCACGCCCCACTTTTCAGTTTTTTATTTGTTAAAAAAGTTTGAATTATCCAATAAATTTCGTTCCACTTCACGATTGTGTCCCACTTGTTGTTGATTCTTGACAAAAAATTAAAATTTTATATCTATATGTTTGAAGCCTGAAATGTGGCGAAATGTTGAAAGGTTCAAGGGGGCCGAATACTTTCGCAATATATACTGATACTGTATTTTTCGGACTAAAGGTCGCTCCGGAATATAGGTCGCATTAGCCATAAAATGCACAATAATGTGAAAAAAAACATATATAAGTCGCTCCAGAGTAGAAGTCGCATTTCGGGGGAAATTTATTCGACAAAATCCAACACCAAGAACAGACATGAACGAGCAACAACAGGCTAAACGATAGGTATGCTAACAAGACATAAACACAAACGAAGAGCTGAGAACGGGCCTGACGTAACATTCAGAGTTATTCAAATAACTATTACATAAATAACACGTTTATAAAACCATCTGTGTCACTCCAATTCATTAAATCCATCGATCGTCCTTTGTCAACAATTTCCGGGTGCGCGCTGACGGCTGTTGCACTTCAAAATATTCCACAGGCCCGTAAAACAATATATAAATTATATATCAAATAACTATTATATAAACAATAATATTATCAAACCATCTGTGTCACTCCAAATCATTAAATCCATCGATCGTCTTTTATGTCAACAATGCCGACCGGGTGTGCGCTGCTGACGGCGCTTGCACTTCAAAATATTCCACAGGCCCATATAACGAGATGTAAATTATATAACAAATAACTATTATATAAGCAATAATATTATCAAACCATCACTCCAAATCATTAAATCCATCAATCAAATTCCTCGTCCTTTGTCAACAACGCCGCACGTGCGCCCTGACATCAGCCATAGAATAGGACCAGGCGTGCATAAAAGCCATGTCCCGGCCCCATCCACCGTCCCCGGACAGCCACCCGGCCGAGCGCCGGCCCCCGATTTCCATCCACGGAGGTAAAAGAGAGCTCCGTAGAGTAGGACCGGGCGTGCGTAAAAGCCATAATAGTTTTTCAAACCTTCTGTGTCACTCCAAATCATTAAATCCTTCAAACTCACTTACAAACAAAGCCGCTAATGATGCCGGTAGTACGTGGGGCCCTTCGTCATCTTCGTCATCCCCTGATCGAATCTTTGTCCTTTATGTAAACAGCCGCGCCGCTGACGTCACTTGAAATTCAAATTACAGTAATCCCTTGCTACATCGCGGTTCCTTTATCGCAGTTTCAATTTTTTTTTGGTTTTGTTTGTTTAATTTTGAAAATTTGTGAAAGAATTCTCATATAAGTCGCTCCTCAGTATAAGTCGCCCCACCCACCCAAACTATGAGAAAAACCGCGACTTATAGTCCGAAAAATACGGTGTACATATATATATATTCATTTATTATGAATGTATTAATGTTGTAAAACCCTCTCACCCACACACAGTTAACAATCTTCTCAGGACTTGACTACACGTAGGCTTTTTAAAAGAAAATACTTCTTCATGTAGGGGGAAAAAAAAATTGTCCACACTTCCAACTTTGTTTAAAAAAAAAACAGCCACACCAAACAGCATAAGTGTGTTTTTTAGGTATTTAGTTTGTCAAGAAGGGTCCTGACCGCTCCATCCTAGCGCCCGGAGAACAGGATGTCATCCCCACGGGCAGCCAAAGCACACGTCTCTGAGTACAGTCATATTTTCACGAATGTTAAGACCATCACGATCTGTTTTTTGGAGGGGGGGTTGGGGCTTTGGTAGTTGTTTTTTTTAGGGCAAATCAGGTGTTGCCACAGCAAAAGTGCTGGATAAAATTAAAAGCATTGGACTTTTTTTTATCACAGCCATTGTTGGATTTGGTCCACAATTTGGGAAACGCGCTATCAGCGCCTCACGGCAAGAGCCACAGCCAATCCACTTACTGCGTGCTCGTTTTATTTCTTCACTTTTTTCTACAAGAATAAGACATCGAAACAAAAATTTGATTTACACAGGTTGGTTGAGTTCAATCACAATTCTTGTTACGACAGCTCCATTCTCAGGAAAAATACAATACAGTGCTGGGCTTTTTGTTCAACAATGCTCAAGAGCAGAAAGTCCCCATTCAGAAAAAGCAACGTTCAAAGTTTCTTGGTCACCTCATAATCAGTTGCACATGCAGTTGGGGGCCGAGTTCGATGGGTAATGATTCCATGGGGGTGGGCCAAGTTCGATAAGAGCAGTTTCCATAGGCGGTTGATGGCGATTCAGTGTGTGTGTGTGTGTGTGTGTGTGTGTGGGGTGGCTTGGTGGGGGCTGTTGTTTTTCCATCCACCTGCTTCCAGACTTTCGGCCTTGGCTTGACCCTTTGGCCAGGTTCTTGGCTGTTCTTCGCCTGCCGCTCTCCCTCTGGCATTTCTGCTGGTTTTATCTCCAAGGTTACTTCCTGTAAAAATAATTTCTCCATTCTTGCGCAACCAACCTTCTGTATACATCCACTTCACACTCTGTCGCACATCTTCCATTCATCATCCTGCCAATTTATCATTTTGTACGGAATTACGTGACGTTTTGGGTGTGGCATAAACTGTTAGTCGGGACGTGAACTTGTGATCATGCTGCATTTATCAATTTCATTAATACTCAATTTGTTTAATATTTCCTGACTATTTCCATGCAAAGTTTTCCCTGCCAAGCTTTTAGTCACCACATTTGTTTATTCTTTTTACATTCCATGCACTTACTTACTTTCGTCACATTCTCAGTTAATCATGCTTCTTGTAATATATATAAATAGGTTTTCTTTGTTAGGCAAAACATTACCCTCTGTCCAGAACATTCTCCAATCATCCAAGGCTGGCGTCTAACGTTAGGCAACATATGACGTCACATCAAGCATTAGGCAAAACATAAGATATAATCAAGCATTCAGCATTCCTAGATGGCCTTGGCAGTGTCCGTGATTTAGAAAAACATCAGGCATGCATTGAACAGTTCGTTAAGGGTCATTAAGCTATTCAGGCAATATACCAAAATATATTTATTTCAAAGTGCACAAAAATACATATCAGATCATGAAGTTATAAAAACATTTTCTCATTACCACTTATCACATGTCAGAATTGTCTAGTTATGTCTTTTATATTGATTTAGTGTGTAGGTATAAATGTATGCTTAAAATGTTTCTTTTATTTATTTAATGTGTGTGTATATAATTGTATGCTTATGCACTTTATTCAATGAGGTGTGAGGAATTCTGTTTTTGTAGCTCGGTGGGACTTTTTGGAACCCATTTTTTTCAATATATGCTTAAAATGTTTATTTATTGATTTAATGTGTGAACATAATTGTATGCTTACGTACTTTATTCAATGAGGTGTGAACAAATCTTTTTTTGTAGCTAGGCGGGACGTTTTTGTACTCATTTTCTTCATCATCTTAAATGATGCACCCACCGTTTCAAGACAAACTGATAAAACCTCTAGGAGGAGTCCTTTAATGTTAGGGTGGTGCTCACTCTAACTTATTTTGCAAGAACCACACGGGAGACAAGTACCGTAATTTTCGGACTATAAGTCGCGGTTTTTTTTCATAGTTTGGGTGGGGGGGCGACTTATACTCAGGAGCGATTTATATACATATATATGGGTTTTTTTCACTTTTTTGGGCATTTTATGGCTGGTGCGACTTATACTCCGGTGCGACTTATAGTCCGAAAATTACGGTAAGTCCTTTTAGACACCTGCAGGTGGAGAGTCCATTCGTCGCTGTGCGTACAGCGATGATCGAATGAGGTCTGACTCAGGCCTCTTGCAGGAGCATTTTTATTGAGAGAAACAGTGTGGGTGAGAGTGGGGGTGAGAGTGGACAGGATGGGGTTGAATCCCCTGGCCTGCTGATCAAAGCATAGCAGGGGGTCTTTTACGACGGTGTGTAAACAAAGCAACTTTGATTGCTTCCTCTGCAGCTAGTCAATCAGTTCAAAAGATCTTAGCACTTTGTTCTACTACTTTTGTTAAGACAGGACAAGCTAGGTTAATTATTACAGGTTACATTCCAACATAATCATACGATCAAGATAATCTGTAAACCCTAACATATCCTTCCTGTTTTATCATATGTTTATGCCAACCCTGAACAATCAAACATAAGTAAGAAAATACAATGACAGCAATAATTTCCAGTGAAGATGAGGTTTTTTCCTCAATACTCCAGTCCAAATTTAGTGTGTGATTGAAAAACCTGCGGCAAGATTAATGCAGGAAAAGAATCACACGGTCCCTCTGCCTTAGGCGACCAGAATGTTATCAATAACAGTTCAAGATAAAAATTGCTCGTGATTGTTCAGCCGTTGGGGGCTTGGCACGCCCACTGGTGGAGGGTGAGCACAATTCTCACCCCCTTCGCAGCTCTGCTCCGTCCGGGGAGAACTTGGAAATATCTGCCGCGTGGCCATTGTCTTCAGTGGCTCAGGGTGGACTACCTGGCCACCAAGGGGGAAGAGGATTATTCTGCCTCTATTTGAACTGGGGGCGGGGACGCTGTCAATGGCGGATCTGGTTCCTTGCAGGAACCCTTCACTGGGGCGCACTGGGACAGATGATACCACATATCTCCTTTGCCGGCCAGCCGGACGGCATGTGAGATGCGCTCCACCAATTTATAGGGTCCAGTCCACGCAGGCTCCGTCCCCCTCCTTCTTGGGACCTTCAGCCAGAACGTTGAGGTGATCTGGACCTCGGTCTTTGCTTCCGTATCCGCAGTAGTTTGCTGAGCAAATCCCCATCTGGATCTGCCACCGAAAGAGCAGCAGCACGTCCGGAAAAACAGCAAAAACAGCACCTTTTCTGCAACCTTTGCATTAGTCATTTGAGATGTTTCTTCTGCTCCTCTCATCACTGTGTGTTGAATTCTTACATGTCCTGTTAAGACTCCAAGAACAATTACATTTGACAAAACATTGAATCTTACAGGAGACTAAATTATTCTACTCCCCCACCCTTTTGACACATTCACGTAATGTGTCAATAGCGTCGTTGGGGAGCAAAAGGGACCAGCAAGGTGTCCCGGACACATTATCATACCCATCCCGGCTGGACTAGATCGTCCTGTCTTGTCCAGCCACAGGAAACGGGCCTTCTCCATTGAACCATTTGACGTCAGTGGTGCCCCTGAGTAATCATCAAATCCTATTCATCTCAATTTGTACTATACTTACAGGCGAGAGGAATTTTATCTTCAATTGTGACCACGTCACCTCCACATCAACCTACCTAGGCCATTCATATGCGCGCACACGTACAAACTAACAGACACAAAGGCACCCATTCATTCACCATCACAGCTCAACCCCTGTCCCACAACATTTAACTTCATGATGGCCGTGAGCAGGCAGACATTGAAGTCCACCGGACCTCAGTTACAGTCGTGCACATCCCATGTCGTACATGCATTCCCTGCCTGTCCTCATTCATTCTTCCATCATCCTGCCTTAATCTCACTTGCTACCACGCCCTCAGCACACACCTGGAGTGGGTACGACTCCAGCACACACCTGGAGTGGGTATGACTCCACTCCGCGCGCAGCCACAGCAAGGGAAGCAAGAGGGGGGGCCATACTGATTTATCCCAGCCTGGCCAGTACTGGGACAATCAATGCCGTCGTCCCCCACCCGCGCCAACCCAGCAAATAGCTACTCGCAGAGCCCAGAGACCCGCACCTACATCAGTCTCCCCCACAATCAAATTACAATATCAATCACCCCACTGACATTCCAACATCCGTGGAGACAATGGAACAGAACGGTCCATGTGCAACACCACCACAGGAGCCGTCTCCTACAGCCTTTTCACAAGAAAATTACCACAATACCACACTCCCCCTTCCACAGTCCAGTCTCAGTGGAGACAATGGAAGGCAGAAAGGCACAGGTGAGACACTGGAGGAGCAAGCTCCTGCAGTCCTTTCACAAGCCAATTACAACAATCGCTCTCCTCTCCCCCTCACGGTCCAGCAGCAATGGAGACAATGGAAGACAGAAAGGCCCAGGTGAGGCCCAGCACACAGCCCCCCTTCCATCACACCAGGCCGACTCCGGGGCCAGTGCCACGCCCGCACAGAGGCAACAAGAGAGGGAAAAAATATAAAAAAATAAACAACAAAAGCCCAAATCACTTATGTCTGCCGGGAGGTTCACAACGGCCAAATGATCACATACACATTCAAAAAATGCCGGGAGATTCGCTACGGCCAAAATGTTACAAATGACAAACCACAAGACGCAGGTCTTGGAACCACACCGACGACCGCCAAACGCAAATGCCGGGTCAAGGACTGTTCTTCGTCTGTTCTTTGCAACTCTTGTAGTCAATTTTATTGCCCTTTTGAACTGGGCAGATAGGAGTGTTTGCGAGAAGAGTTTGAGCACTTCCTAATGATTCCTCCTAACCAAAGACCATTTATGACAGGGGCTATTCCATTTATTGCCTCCTGTTTTAAAGGAGATTCTCTGGTCTTGGTCGGCTCTGGGCTGGGGGAATGGATGTTAAATCCTGTAGCAAATGGTTCCTTTGATCAGTCAAACAAATGTTGATTAGCCAGGGAAGCGCATAAGCGTGTGCCCTTCCAAACACATACCCCACTTCCTCATAGCTTCTTTAGTCATTTTTCAATAATCTTCCAATTGTTTACATCAAAAGTTTGAAAAGCTTGAAAAAAATTTCACTTAATGGTATGATGCCAAATGTATTAGAGAATCCATATGTCGTAAAGTGTTGTATTTTTACTATCTTTCACTATCTGTCCTACTCACTCACTCCTTCTGAGGCTTGGCAACGCCCATGCCTGACACCTTTACTACATGTGATTCTATCATCATTTAATTTGACTTTCTTTCCAAAACGCTTCTCAATTTCCCGGTTCACACATCTTCTGCATGTGTTACTGGTTCTCCAGTTTTTTTTCTCTTGTTAATTATCACTCCAAAAGCAACCTTTTTTTTTTCTTCCTTAGCATTTCCTTACCAGCTCAGTGGCCTAGTGGTAGAGTGTCCGCCCTGAGACTGGAAGGTTGTGGGTTCAAACCCCGGCCGAGTCATACCAAAGACTATAAAAATGGGACCCATTGCCTCCCTGCTTGGCACTCAGCATTAAGGGTTGGAATTGGGGGGTTAGATCACCAAATGATTCCCGAGCGCGGCACCGCTGCTGCTCACTGCTGCCCTCTCCCCCAGGGGATGGATTAAGATCACACGGGGATGGGTTAAATGCAGAGGACAAATTTCACCACACCCAGATGTGTGTGTGACGATCATTGGGACTTTAACTTTAACTTTATTTAACTTACTCAAAATCACTCTTTCTTCAAAGTCGCTCTACTAATTTTCGATAGTAGTCTCCAACAACTTCAACCATTCAACCTGTATTTTCCTTTCATTCAGGCAATCAGTCATCCATGCTCATTTGCATCTCACACACAGCCTCCAAAAAGGAGTCTTTCCATCACATTGGTCCCAATTTATCCAAGCCCCCCACACAATATTCATATACCATTTTCAACTCAAGGTTCCCGATAGAACAATCCACCAATCCAAAAAAAACTCAACACAAAAAAAACTGCTGGCAAATTAATCAGAATTTTTTCTTTGTTTTTAAATTTAAAGAACTCAATCTCTCAGATTTAGCTCGCATATAGAAGTTTGTATAATCTTATAACACAACCAATCAATTATTTCTATTAAATGTAGCATTACAATGTCTCTGTATTAGCATGAGAGGTCAAAGGGGAGGAAGCTTGTCATGCTGAAAATGTGACTTTTCCTCTGCCTCTTCCTCCGCCCTTTGATTGGTTTTGTTTTACATGACGACACACTCTTGCCAAGTGTCCCCGTTTCCCACAGTTCCAACAGTCCAAATTTGATGTGGAGATTGAATTGAATGGCGGCCTGCGGCCTTGTTGGTCTCTAACGCTTCCTCTGCCCCTTTGGGAACTTTGGAAGATGACCGTTGTATCTTCATCTAGATCAGGGGTCACCAACTCCGGTCCTCAAGGGCGCCAATCCAGCCTGTTTTAGGTGCAGCCCTGCAACAACACACCTGATTCAAATGATCAGCTCATCAGCAAGCTCTATTAAGGCTGATAGCAATCCTGATTATTTGAATCAGGTGTGTTGCAGGGGGGATACATCTAAAACAGGCTGGATTGGCGCCCTTGAGGACCGGAGTTGGTGACCCCTGATCTAGATCATTACCATCATCATCTAGATCAGTGGTTCCCAAAGTGGGCGGTACCGCCCCCCTGGGGGCGGTGGAAAGATCTGGGGGGGCGGTGAGGAAGAAAGGGGCGGTAGGGGGGCGGTAGAGGGGCGGCAGTCGATTTGTACACAACACGCCGCTCTGGCCCAGTCAGATCCGACAGCATAGACTACAAAAGCAAAAGCTCAGGTTTGTAATTTCAAGCTTGTAATGTTCAGAATTTTATCTTATAATAAAAACCGCATTCTGGCGGTCAACATCATCTTGAGTTCAAGTCAACATGAAATTGGGGACTCGCCAGAACGCGCCGTGTTGTGTTGTGTTGAGCTGGTTAGGGCAGTGGTCCCCAACCACCGGGCCGCGGACCGGTACCGGGCCGCGGACCGGTACCGGTCCGTGGGTCACTTGGTACCGGGCCGCCAAGCCGCACAGAATTTTTTTTTTTATCGACGATCAATTAATTCAGGTCAAGACACTCGTCCCGGTCACGTGACATGTTTCCCCAGTCGAGCCCGCAAAGCTAATATGTGGCGACAGGCTAACTAACCAGGCAGTGAAGCATTCAAAACTGCTTCAACACATGGAGACCAAGCATCCTGCAATAAAAGACAAACCTTAAATCACTTCGGGTGTCATTGTCTCCGATTACGTCTAGATGGGACCGGCTCGTTTCTGAGAAACAAACTCAGGGCTCCCACTAATTCAACATAATGGTAATGATATTATAAATGTATTATTTATTTATTTATATAAATGTATTATTTATTTATATAAATGCCGGTCCTTGGGGGGGGGGGGGGGGGGGGGCTAGGAATTCACTGGAGAGCCGAAGGGGGCGCCAGCCTGCAAAAGTTTGGGAACCACTGATCTAGATGAAATACATCAGAACTTTTGCCTTTTTGGATCACTTTTTCAGCATGTCTGGCCCACTGCATAGCTGTTGTAACAGTAGCAGTATCACCTTCTACCAAGTGTTTCCTCACCCAGTTGCCTAAGTCAGGGGGGAAACCAGTGAGGAGCGCATTTTTAAGATGTTGCTGATAAGCACTCGCAGCTGCATCATTGAATGGGATGCCACTGTGCACCCAGAATTATTTTTCAAATCTTAATTGAATGGCGGCCTCATCACTTTTTATCTTTCTATTTTTTGTCTTTTGAATTTGTTCCCTTCTCTCTTGTGAAGCTTTCAACCACATTCTAGCACAACTCAATTCTCTCTCTTTTATTTCCCTTCTCAGTCCATTTGTCTTCCTAACTACACTCTCCTCCAAAAGTTCAACCACTATCTTCCACATTTCAACTTTCAACTTCCCTTCTACTCCATACTTTTTCTTCCACTTCGGCATGTATTGCATACAATTAACAAATTTACTCGCCATGTACTTCTCATCTCCATCGAGAGCTAGAGATTTACCGTTCTTATTTCCCATCTTAATTTGGTATTTCTTTTTTAGGTTTATACAAAAAAAAATTTCTTTATCTTTGAGGATCCTCAATGCAGGTTTAAATTGACCTTTCAACAAATTACTGGCCTGTGTTATTGCCGTGGATCAATGCTATCATCATCATCATCATCGTTTTAAAGTCCGCTTTCCAGGCGCCGCTGGGTTGGACTGGGTTCTCGATATGGCCGTCTCTAGCCATACTGAGAATTTTTGGAGCAAAACTTTTTACAGCCGGATGCCCTTCCTGACGCTAACCCAAAGGGAAATTGATTTTCTGTCGGGGTTGACTCCCTTAGCCCATTCCTCTCCCGAGGAGCCCACTGGGCAGTGGTACTATTTAACCCATAGTTGGGGGCTGGTTCGTGGGCACCAGGGCGTGTCCACACACCGGTGGGCCCGCGTGCCGCACGTCTAGGGGCCAAACCTCCTCCGAGTCCCTTGTAGTTTAGCCTGGGTCCGTGTTGTACCCAGTTACCATGTGTCGCCGCGTGGAGGCACTACATAGGGCTTGCTGTTAGAGAGGCTATGTACTGGCAGGGAGAGACTTACGCACTCGGCTCTCCCGTTCGCATACTGCTAGCCAGCGGTGAGGGTTGACAGTGAGAAGTGACATGCACTGGACACAACACACTAGACGCATCACAACAACCCGACTTGGTGTTATGAAGTCAGACACACCAATGCTAGAACTGCTATTTAGTCCATTTATCCTACCAGTCACACTCTCAACCACACAAATTTCTTATCCCTGCCTACGCGAAGTCCTCTTTTAAAAAAAAAGAGCTGCTTCATCCGGAGAGGGGACTCTACAACACCCCTTCCTTCCCTGGGAACTAAAGACAACAGTCCTGTTACCCATTCCTGCCAACGCGAAGTTGTACTCTTTAGAACAGTGGTTGTCAAATGAGGGTACACGGAGGTACTCTAGGGGGTACGTGAGATTTTACAAACATATATATAAAACAGTTTGAGAACCACTGCTCCAGAAGAGCCACTTCATCCGGAGGGGGACTCTACAACACCCACTCCTTCCACAAGACTTAAAATCTTCTGTCCTGCCTATTTAGCTCGGACAAACCAAAGCCGTATAGCTCGTGCACCTTTAACTTTTTACGCGTTTCACAACAACACAATCACACAACTTTAGGGCTTTAACTTACTTGTCCCCTGGTTCGTTGCACTGCCGGATCCCGTCAATCCACCTCTGTCAGACGAAGGCAGACCTAAGATGCTGGCCCAGCGAAGAAATTCTCTTCCCAGGACTTTCTTTTCCAGGTCCTCCTAAAGGACGCTGGCTTGTCGACAATGCAGCACGTCCTGCTCCGTCAGCCAGATGGCGGGTATGAGGGATCCGGGTCACGGCACCAAAATGTTAGGGTGGTGCTCACTCTAACTTATTTTGCAAGAACCACACGGGAGACAAGTAAGTCCTTTTAGACACCTGCAGGTGGAGAGTCCATTCGTCGCTGTGCGTACAGCGATGATCGAATGAGGTCTGACTCAGGCCTCTTGCAGGAGCATTTTTATTGAGAGAAACAGAGTGGGGGTGAGAGTGGGGATGAGAGTGGACAGGATGGGGTTGAAGCCCCTGGCCTGCTGATCAAAGCATAGCAGGGGGTCTTTTACGACGTTGTGTAAACAAAGCAACTTTGATTGCTTCCTCTGCAGCTAGTCAATCAGTTCAAAAGATCTTAGCACTTTGTTCTACTACTTTTGTTAAGACAGGACAAGCTAGGTTAATTATTACAGGTTACATTCCAACATAATCATACGATCAAGATAATCTGTAAACCCTAACATTTAATATTTGACCTCTATAAAAGGGCTAATAGCGGGCCAATTTGAAAAACAAATAAGTTCAGGCTAGGCAAGGGTGTTCGTGAATACCGATAATGATAAATTTCAGGTCGATTATGGTGATCTGGTTTGTGCGTATTTCTCGATCAAGCCTTGTGCCTGGTTGCAACACATATACGTAATTCAGTAAATGGCATTAATGCAAGACTGCGGATGCAAACCACCATTGTACTCGATTAAAAGAACAAGGTGGTCACATGTGTGGCAACAGCCAATCAGAGACGACCTGTAACTTTCGATTCAGTTTCAAGTTGCCGAAGTTGTAAATTGCCAACTGCCAGTAAAAGCCAAAAGAGTAACTTGGTTGTTTTGTGTAAACTCTGCATTGTCACAGCAATGCCTTTTTGCAAAAAGGCATGATCTGCACATTTTATCTTCATGAAGGTGTAAACACTCCCAAGCAAATGTGAGATCGATATGATTAATTTGCAAGGAGAAAAACATGAATGAACTAGAGCAGGGGTGGCCAACCCGCGGCTCGCGAGCCGCATGCGGCTCTTTGGCTGGTTTCATGCGGCTCTTTTACGTTCATATCAACATTTGTATTTATTTTTTGTGCGTATTTGCTTCGCTTGAGTTCAATATGGTATTTTGGTCAAACACGCATGCGCGTGAGGTGAAATCCCGCAAAGGAGGAGGGACAAACCCATTTGAGGAGTGTCAATTTTGCTCTCAAAATGGCAAGGAAAAAATGCACAGCTAAACGAATATATGACGATGAACACAGGACGTTTTTAACAGAGTTAAAGTTGTTTTTTGTTGAACGCAATGGCAAGCCATTCTGCCTGATATGTCGGACGTCATTAGCGCATTTAAAAGCTTCAAATGTTCAGCGGCACTTCAGCTCACTTCATGCCAATATCGATAAGGACTTTCCAAAAGGGACTGAATTTCGGAAGCACAAGTTTGGACACTTTGAAAAGTCAGGCAGAAAAATAGGTACAGTTTTTCAAAAAAATTACGAAGCACTCAGAGACTGTCACGCTTGCATTGTTTCAACTGGCTTGGAACATTGCACGGGCTAAAAAGCCATACAATGAAGTGGAGTTCGTTAAAAAATGCCTCAGTGACGTTATTGAAATCTTGTCTCCTGAAAACGACAAACTAAAACGAATGGTCTGTCCCGCCACACATAGTAAGTGAAAAAACGTATGTTTTTGTTTGTGGAATTTGTTGAACTGAGAGTTTGTCTGTGTGAGACAATGCACACAATGTTCATTGTTGAAAATGTGGTCTTTGGTCTGTGGTTTTAGTACTGTAGGAGTCAATTTGTCATTATCATGTTGGTGCGTGACATGATAATGTCACAATAAATTTGGCTGAGCAGAGGTGTGTGTGCGCGCGTTTGTGTGTGTGCATGTGTGTGTGTGTGTGTGTGTGTGTGTGTGTGCGTGTGTGTGTGTGTGGGGGGGGGGGATGTTCATGTGTGCTCATGTGTATGATGTGGCTCTTTGCGATGACACAGTAAAAAATGTGGCTCTTAGTCTCTGACTGGTTGGCCACCCCTGAACTAGAGAATGCAATTTCTGGAGAAATTGTATGTTAGGGCTAATAGGCTGAATTAAAACTTCTGGAATGTTATGGAATAATAATAATAGGCATGAGCTAAAGAGTTTAAAGTTGGAACAACCTCAATCAGTCAAAGAATGTGGAAATTAGAGAGGGAAAATTGAATGAGTTCAAATACTAATAATGGACCGATTTGAATCAGTCAGGGGATGTAGAACTTAGAGGGGAAAAACTGAATGAGTCAAAATATTTGCGGGTCTTGTAATGGGGACAATGTAGAATTTTTGGGAAGGGAGAATTCTCAGAATCAGGAGGCATGAGCTGAATAGTTTGAAATGGAACGGTTTGAATCAGTCAAGAATTGTAAAAATTAGAGGGGAAAAATTGAATGAGTCTTAATACTTGTGGGTCTTGTAATGGGGAGAATGTTGAATTTTCAATACGGGAGAATTATTGGAATCAGTAGGCATAAGCTGAATAGTTTACAGGTGGAACGGTTTGAATCAGCCAGAAATGTAGAAATTAGAGGGGAAAAACTGAATGAGTCCAAATACTTGTGGGTTTTGTAATGGAGAGAATGTGGAATGTTTGGTAAGGGAGAATTCTTGGAATCAGTTCGCATAAGCTGAATAATTTAAAGCTGGAACAGTTCGGAACAGTCAAAAAATGTAGAAATTGGATGGGCAAAACTGAATTTTTAATAAAATTAAATAATTTCTGGATATTTTGAAGTGGAAATAAACATTTTAATTTTTATGTTTCTCCTAGCTGGTCAACCAGTTCTACTTAAAACTTGCATCATGTTTAAGACAAAGTTTGTGAGTTCTCTTGAAACGATGTTGCCATGGCAATGCTATGTTTCTCAAGAAAACGTTAAGTTTGAGGGTCTAACCGTGCACATGAACTTGTGAAATAGTGCACACGCACCAGGGCAGGCAAAATCATAAATACGTCATCAGTTTATGGTGCGATGTTTTAATTGAATGAAGCAGAACTGTCGGAGGCGAACAATTTGAAAGCCAGTCACTCTTATCTCAGACACCATAGTAGTAGTATATTATGCAATTTAAGGAACACGGTTTACTAACAATATTGTTGGGTTTGCATTCATTTATGGTGAGAGCTTAATTTAATGGAGACATTAATTGGTTGAGAATTGGTATGTGATCAGACTCTTCAAATGTTATTTTCCAGGCCAAGTCATCATGGCAACCAGGGCTCTGTAGATCAGTTGGCATCTTCAGAGGAAGGGAAACCCTCCACTTCTGTCTCTGCTGCAGTGTCAACTCCATCCTTGCTGTCCCTATCATCTTTTCAGGATGTGGATGAGAGTGGAGGAAAGAAGGAAGTTTGGGTCTCTGTTTTCAGATACCTTAACAAAGCTGAGTTGCTCAAATGCATGAGCGTCTGCAAGGCCTGGTATAAGTGGTATGTCCTACATAAATGTGTTCCTCTGAAGTAGAGGTGCGTGGTAGAGATGTATATTCAATATAAGGTATGAATTTGGACAAAGACAAATCTGGACCCTACTGGCATATCACGGTAATGCATGTTGTTTGATATCCCCCGCTATGTGCACTTCTCAGTGTGACAGTGACATCAATGTATGGCCAGCCACAAGAGAAAGTGGGGGAAAAAACATCATTGAAATAATATATGTTTGTCGTTATACTTGCATCAAAAAACTTAAACTTCTGCAAGCAGCGTTATCACTAAAACAAAAGGGGAGACAGAGAGAAAATGTGCGATTTGCGAAGCTATCAAAATGAGGTCACAAATTATCGAAATAAATGATTTTGTAATATAGTCACATTGGTGTGACTGGAACCACATTACAGGGGAGAGTAAGTAACTAGGAACACAAATGACCCAGCAACCTAATGAGTGAGGGATCCGAGAGGGAAAAATTACGTAAAGAAAGCTACACACAGCCACCGTAAACTTGAAACGAAGTTGGAACGTCACCAGTGTTTATTTTAACTGAGAGGATTATACATATTACACTAATTTAATAAATATTTAAAATATAAAAACATTTAACAGTACCACATTAAAGAAATCTTTTCAGCAACAATATTGGATAGAGGCAAAAAAAAAAACATCTTCAATTGCATATCCAATCCGATAAACATTGTTATTTGAGTGTTGAGTTAATTATGTTTGAGATCTGATTAAAGAAATCAGAAAAGGACTTGCTACGGCTGAAAAGGGAAGAGGTAAAAGCTAATTAATACACAGACACAAATATTTTAATAATTTATCGAAAACTAAATTGAAAGCCTGATTTCAGTGTTTTGATTTAAAATATCAGCTGCACCAGGGAGTGCTAACTTTTAATTCCGACTTGATATTTGCATAATAAATGTTAACCTAATTAACATTAGTTTCATCATTATTTATCAATTTAGCTCCTCAAATAGACTGAATGATGAAAAGCACTGTATACATTAGTGAATAATTTCTTACATTGTTATGAATAAAAAAAATGTAACCTTATTTTTATTTAACGTTACTGTTATATACATTTGTGGCCATGTTGCCCAGCCTTTTTCTGACGTGTTAAAGAGGTCCTAAAATTACAATTTCTTATTTGATGCAGGAGCTTTGATAAGCACCTATGGAGCCATCTGGATCTGAGCCGATTCAACCCCCTTAGTAACCAGGCCTTGGCAGGTATCATAAAACATCAGCCCACCTCTTTGGACCTCTCATGGACACCCTTGGCCAAAAGACAGCTCAACTGTCTTCTAACCAGGCTTCCAGGTAAAGATACTGTATCTCTATAAAGTGATCTCTCATTTATTGTGCAATAAACAAAGCTCTGCGAAATAGAAGCGGTATATGTATTATTTGTTGTATTATTTATGAATTTACACACCATTGTCTAGAAAAAAAAACAAAAAAGCTTGCCAGCAGCCGGAATTATTCGGCGCTCAATGGAATATGGGTTTTAAGAATTATACTTGAAATGACGGGTTGCAATTTCGTCTTGTACATTACAAGCTGGACCCAGGACAAGAAAAGGGATCAACTACCTTTTTGGCCAAGCACATCCTAACATTGATTCACAGATTATTTTGCCCATTCCTTTTTCAGATTCACTCTCTGTCTTACTTTAGGTCTTCGAGAGTTAAGGCTTGCTGGCTTGTCCTGGCCATGCCTGTCAGCATTGGTCTCCTCAACTCTTCCCTCTCTTCGACTACTGGATCTGCGTTGGTGTGAAGGCATTAAAGATACCCAATTTCAAGAGCTCCTCTCCTATCATGGTCAGATTCAACACAAATGAGAATTCGTACAAATTCTCTACATTTATTCACGTTGACCCCCCCCACACACACACACACATACACACACACTCCCTCTCATTTTAGGTTCGGAGTCATCTCGTTGCAGACTAAGGAACATAGTAGCACTGCACCTGTCTGGTCTGGATATCAATGAGTCCACTTTGAGACTAATTCAACAACATATGCCACGATTGGAGAAGCTGGATCTGGCTCACTGCAAGAAGATTACGGATTCTTCAATAGCTTTGCTGGCAACAGGAGGCACACACACACGGACCAACCTCAATGAACTCATTTTATCAGGTATTTTATTTATATTTTGTAATTGTCCAAAGGGACTGTATTCATTTGTGAGACCACTTTTGTGTATTTATTTGATATTGCTTCACACAATTTTCACTCATACTTAACTTCCTCATCTCCTAACTGGAATCGTTCAATAGCTGTAGCTCAGTCAAATTCAATTCACACAATTTTCACACATACCGTATTTTCCGGACTATAAGTTGCTACGGAGTACAAGTCATACCAGCCATAAAATGCAAATTAAAGAAGGAAAAGACATATAAAAGTTGCATTGGAGTACAAGTCGCATTTTTGGGGGAAATTTATTTGATAAAATCCTACATCAAGAACAGACATGTCATCTTGAAAGGCAATTTAAAATAAAAACAGAACAGTGGCAACAACAGGCTGAATACAGTACGGTATGCTAACATTACAGGACACAAACAACAAACTGAGAATGTGCCTGGTATGTTAACATATATTAAGTTATTCAAATAACTATAGCATAAATAGCATGCTAACAAGTTTACCAAACCATCCGCGTCACTCCAAATCACTAAATCCAATGAAATCTTCATCCTCTGTGTCACTTTTAAACAACTCCGCTAACTCCGGAAGTCAAAGACGCAGCGCTTCCTCTTCTACGTCGCTTATGTCACTCATCCTTCAGTTGCAGTTAGAATTATTCCAGCCTTTCTGAATCCTGATACACAGGCCTAGAGCGCCCTCTTGCGGTTCAGTGTGAAAATAACATGTTTGGCATTAATATAAACCCTAATTTAACGCCCTACTTTAAAACCTTAACATTAGTTTACGACGGAATTAAGAAACTGCAAGCCTAGTTTGAACTCTGACAATGAAACTATAAACAGAGTTTGAAACCTACATTGTGTGGCGTCATCCATAGCATTCTAGTTCACGTATTTTACCGCTAGAGGGCAGACTATGTCCATGTATTGTTTGAGGACTGCAGCCCGTCAGGAGCAATTTGTTGAAGCCAGTGAATAAAGAGGCTGTTTCCTTGTGAACTCAAAGCAGCAGTCTTTATTTGTAAAAGAACCTGTCTATGAAATGCTAAATTTTGAGGCCGATTCTGGTCACACTACCCTGAAAACACCCGATCGCGTCCCATTTCAGAAGCTAAGCAGGGCCTGGTTAGTACTTGGATGGGAGACCACCTGGGAATACCAGGTGCTGAAAGCTTTTTTTGGGGTTTTTTTGCACTTCAATCGTTAAAGCAAATTTGTTCAACAGCCATCAAGTACTGCCTCTGCCATTTAATCAGCGGTTTCAGAGGTGATTGTACCTATAAAGTGCTAAGTTTTGAAAACCATCTCAGCTTATGGCCATACTACCCTGAGAACGCTTGATCTCGGAAGCTAAACAGGGTTGGGCCTGGTTAGTACTTGGATGGGAGACCGCCTGGAAATACCATTTGCCGTAATATTTTTTTTTAACCTACTTTTTTTTAACAACAGCCATCTAGTACCGTAGCTGCTTGGCGTTAATATTAACCCTAGTTTAACGCCATACATTAAAACCTGATATAATAATGTGTTAATAATTTCACACATAAGTCGCTCCTGAGTATAAGTCACACCCTCGGCCAAACTATGAAAAGAAAACTGCGATTTATAGTCCGGAAAAAAATACGATACTTAGCTTCCTCATCGCTAAACTGGAATCGTTCATTGTAACACAGCTGAAGCTCAGTCGAATTCAAGTCAATTCGAATTACAAACCGGATTTTGACGGAAGTTGGGAAATTGTGTAAAATGTAAATAAAACCAAAATACAATGATTTGAAAATCCTTCTCAAACCATATTCAATTGGATACACTACAAAGAGAACATATTTAATGTTCAAACTGATAAACTTAATTGTTTTTTGCCAAATAATAATTAACTTTGAATTTCATGGCTGCAACACTTCCAGTAAAAGTTGGGAAGGGTGGCAAAAAATACTGAGAAAGCTGAGAAACGCTCATCAAACACCTATTTGGAACATCTCACATGTGATCAGGCTAATTGGGTACCATGATTGGGTATAAAAGGAGCCTCCCCAAACATGCTCACTCATTCACAAGCAAGGATGGGGCGAAGTTCACCACTTAGTCCACAACTGCGTGAGAAAATAGTTGAACAGTTTAAGAACAACATTTTTCAAAGCAAAATTGCAAAGAATTGAGGGTTTTCAACATCTACGGTCCATAATATCATCAAAAGGTTCAGAGAATCTGGTGAAATCACTGCACGTAAGCGCCACGGCCGGAAACCAAGACTGAATGACCGTGACCTTCGATCCCTCAAACGGCACTGCCTTAAAAACCGACATGAGTGTGTAAAGGATATCACCAAATGGGCTCAGGAAAACTTCAGAAAACCACTGTCAGTAAATACAGTTCATCACTACATCAGTAAGTGCGGGTTAAAACTCTACCATGCAAAGCAAAAGCCGTTTATGAAAAACATCCAGAAATGCCGCCGGGTTCTCTGGGCCCGAGCTCATGTAAAATGGACTGATGCACAATGAAAAAGTGTTTTGTGGTCTGATGAGTCCACTTTTCAAATTGTTTTTGGAAACACTGGACGTTGTGTCCTTCGGACCAAAGAGGAAGCGGACCATCCGGACTGTTATCAACGCAAAGTTCAAAAGCCAACATCTGTGATGCAGTGACGTGCGGTGAGGTTCATGACTGGGAAGGCACTGACGTCACTTAACCGTGTCACAAAAAAGGTTGGGGAACGCTGCTCTAGTGTGGCTTATTAATTATTTAATTTGAACTATTTTAATTAAAATCTCATCAGCAGTCTTCACATATAATAACACTCAATAAAGCACATGAAATCAAAACTTGTTTTCGATCGTGCGTACCACTCCGTTCCGAAGTCCCGTTGTCAGAATCACACCTTTTAACTCCGGAGTTGGTCTTCCTTTACTGATGACCTCCTGCTTCGACCGAAAATCCAAAGTTAAAATTGTTTAGATATCTAATCCTCCATTGTAAAACGAAATGTAAAAACGGGAAAAAAAAAAAAAGAATGTAAAACGAAACAAATGGACGACTGCTCCTCAGTTGTTCACTGTAAATTTGAACTGGAGATCTCTTATTCTACAGGTAGTCGCATGAACAGAGGCGTAGCCAGAAATTTTTCCAGTAGGGGCGCACGCCCACAGGAAAAAAAATCGAACATCACCCACGCCGTTCGCTGATCGCTAAAACAACATCCGGGTCCGGGAGGCAAACGGTGAATGGATAACATCGCGCACATAGAATAGCGCAAGCACATTCGCGCAAGACCGAAAGAAAAAAACGGCATGAAAATGAAGAATCGAAAAAGCTCGATTATTTTCAACCGGGGCGCAAGGAGTCCTAACCGGGGCGCCGCCCCGGCTCGCCCCGGCTTGGCTACGCCTCTGCGCATGAAGCATCCCGGGATCACTAGCACCCCCTGCCATAAGGCTGGAGAACCTTTTTTCGTAGCCTCCGTAAGATCTCTTTTCAAAGCCGTTTTGTTCATCTAAAGAAACACGACGTTACAGACAGATGAAAAATAACACAAGATATTATATACACCAGCTTAAAAGTTAAAGTCCCAATGATCGTCACACACACATCTGGGTGTGGTGAAATTTGTCCTCTGCATTTAACCCATCCCCGTGTGATCTTAATCCATCCCCTGGGGGAGAGGGGAGCAATGAGCAGCAGCGGTGCCGCGCTCGGGAATCATTTGGTGATCTAACCCCCCAATTCCAACCCTTAATGCTGAGTGCCAAGCAGGGAGGCAATGGGTCCCATTTTTATAGTCTTTGGTATGACTCAGCCGGGGTTTGAACCCACAACCTTCCAGTCTCAGGGCGGACACTCTACCACTAGGCCACTGAGCTGGTTAACTACGGAAATTAATTAATATAGCCACAGTGTTTGAACACTTAGCGACATAAAGAGAGAGCAGTTCAGTCTAACTGCATAGCCTGTCAACATAGGCAGCCGTGTGATTACGCAATCCTCAGAGGAGGCTGTTGGATTTGGTTCACAATTTGGGAAGCGCGCTATCCGCGACTCACGGCAAAAGCCATAGCCAATCACCTGTTATCCAATTTACTCACCGCATGCTCGTTTTATTTCTTCAGTTTTAGGAAAAGGCTAAGACACTGAAGCAGAAATTACTGGTTGGTTGAGTTCAATCACAATTCTTGTTAAGAAAGCTCTGTTTTCAGGAAAGTACAATACAGCGTTGGGCCTTTCGTGCGACCATGCTCAAGAGCAGAAAGTCTCCATTCAGAAAAGGCAACGTTCAAGGTTCTTTGGTCAGCTTATATTCAGTTCTAATTATGCCCATATTCTAATAATCGCACAGTGTGTATTAGCGATGACATAAATAAAAAAACATTGATACCATGCTGCTAAATATTCCCCCCAAAACTTAAGTTTTCCTCCGCGACCGCATGCTGACGTCATTGCGCAAGTTTAAATATGACTGATTTGACAGCACGTCGAATGTCCTTTTTAAATTGTTTTTCTCCATAAACTATGATACAATTACACTCGTCACTCCGCTACAATATCCTCACACAATAACGTTATCAGGGCGTACACTCGAACAAGACGATCGCGATAACATGACGTGCGCGACATGTGATGTGCGACGGTAACGTGTCGCATCGATGGAGCGTCAATTGACGCACCCCGCAGTTAGAGGTAGATCAAAACAGCCGCTCTTCTAGTGTTAAGAACACCAGTGAGATGCAGGTATTGCATACTACATAAGGAAAATATACATATTATCGCCCATTTCAGTGCCCCTTGGCGATTGGACAAAAAGTGTTCTCAATTAATCGCCCACATAAACCTTCTCTAATTATCGCCCTGTGCGATAATTAGAATAAATACGGTATATACATAAATAATACATTTATAATGAATATATAAATACAATGAAATAAAATGATACGATTGGCATAAAAACAAATATAAACCACATAAAAATCAAACTCACAGTTAAGTATCTGCTCCGTAGCTTTTATTTTTGTTGCAGTAACCGCAAAAAATCCCGCTTCACAAAGATAGGATATTAGAAAGGGAAGCAGGGTTTTCAGTGCTTTTGTGGCGATCTCGGAATATTCTGTCTAGATTTTAATCCGTCTTTCTTTTTCTTGGAAATTGTAGCCTCTTCTTCTGTCTCCTCATTGGGCCTTTTCCTCTTTCCAAAGAAGCTTTCCAAACATTTATTTTTCTTGCTCATTTTAGCTTGCTTTGCGGGCTCGACTGGGGTGACATGTCACGTGACCGGGACGAGCGTCTTGACCTGAGTTAAACTGTGTCAAGAGACGCAGATGCACCGACGGATGTAACTGGGAGAGAAACGCAATTTTTTAAAATATTTTTCAAAATAAATACTTACTCATTTTTGCAAGCTTTGCGGACTCCACTGTGGAAACATGTCACGACCGGGACGAGCGTCTTGACCTGAATTATTTGATTGTTGATAAAAAATATATATGCCGTAATTTTCGGACTAAAAGTCGCTCCGGAATATAGGTCGCATTAGCCATAAAATGCACAATAACGTGAAAAAAACATATATAAGTCGCTCTGGAGTACAAGTCGCATTTTGGGGGAAATTTATTCGACAAAATCCAACACCAAGAACAGACGTGAACGAGCAACAACAGGCTAAATGATAGGTATACTAACGTGACATAAACACAAATGAAGAGCTGAGAACGGGCCTGACGTAACATTCAGAGTTATTCAAATAACTATTACATAAATAACACGTTTATAAAACCATCTGTGTCACTCCAATTCATTAAATCCATCGATCGTCCTTTATGGAAACGATGCCGGGTATGCGCCGCGCCGCTGACGTCTTAATATTCTAAATATTCCACAGACCCATTGTTGGATTTGGTCCACAATTTAGGGAGCGCTATCTGCGCCTCACGGCAAAAGCCATTGCCAATCACCTGTTATCCAATTTACTCACTGCGTGCTCGTTTAATTTCTTCAGATTTAGGAAAATGCAAAGACACTGAAGCAGAAATTAGACTTACACAGGTTGGTTGAGTTCAATCATAATTCTTGTTAAGAAAGCTCTGTTTTCAGGAAAGTACAATACAGCGCTGGGCCTTTCAAGAGCAGAAAGTCTCCATTCAGAAAAGGCAACGTTCAAGGTTCTTTGGTCAGCTTATATTCAGTTGGACAGGCCGGTGTGGGGCGAGTTTGATGGGTGATGAGTCGTTGGGGTGGGGCGAGTTCGCAGTAGAGTTTGATTCCATGGGAGTGGGTGCTGGTTCTGGACGATTCGGTGTGTGTGTGTGGGCTGTTGTCTTCCATCCCGTCTTTCGGCCTTGGTGATCATCTTTGGCCGAGTCCTTGGCTGTCTCCCTCTGGCACCAGCTGGTTTTTATCTCCAAGTGACCTTCCTGTAAACATTCTCCTCCATCCTTGCACATATGTGAAATCAAGATGGCGGCGCGTGCATACGCAGCGACCTCTCTCTGTCCCGCTCGAACGGTGTTTTGTTCGTCAAATGAGTGTTTGACCGGCAGTTTTGTGCGTTCGTCTCGTCGTACTGAGTCGTGCTACAAGTACGGCAGGAAGGTTCTGCTCGACATCGGCGAAAGCGACTTTTGTCGAGTTCTGGACTTTGATGCGGGGACATTAAAGGCGCTCGGACTGCTACGTCCTGAAGCGTCGCCGGACTCGTCTGCTATTCCTCCCCCGGTTGGGAAGCGTCGAAAGCGGTGTGCGAGGAGGCTGAAGAGGGGCAAGCGTGGGGGCGTCCGGGCCAGGCTGGCGGCCAACCCGGCTCGCCCGGCCGTGCCTTCCATTCTTCTGGCGAATGTTCGATCGCTGGACAACAAAATGGATTACATTCGCTTGCTGAGATCTACGAACCGGACGGTGCGTGACTGCTGTGTGCTCGTGTTCACTGAGACTTGGTTGACCGTCAACATTCCGGACTCGGCTGTACGTCTGGAGCGGCTAGCGTGCTATCGGGCGGACCGGACCATTGTACGAGGGGGGAAATCTCGTGGAGGTGGAATATGCGTCTACATCCGTGACGACTGGTGCCGGGACTCTGTGGTGGTATGCAGGCACTGCTCGCCACTGGCGGAGTTTGTGATCATTAAGTGCCGTCCTTTTTACCTGCCGAGGGAATTTACCGCGATTCTGCTGGTCGCGGTTTACATCCCGCCTTCCAACATCGGAGGCGACAGGGTCGCGGCTCTTAGTGAACTATACCAGGCTGTCAGTGACCAACAGACAGCGCACCCTGACGGTTTCACCATCTTCGCTGGGGATTTTAATCATGCTAATCTGAAGTCTGTTTTTCCGAGGCTTTACCAGCATGTTGATTTTCCTACGCGTGGCGACAGCTTCCTGGACCTGGTCTACTCTTCGCATAAGGGAGCTTTCAAAGCCGCCCCCCTCCCCCATCTTGGGCTTTCTGACCATCTCACTGTTATGCTTTTGCCCGCATACAGACAAAAGGTGAGAACATCCAGACCAGTTCGCAAGCGGGTGCGGGTGTGGCCTGAGGGTGCCTCTGATGCGCTTCGTGACTGCTTTGGCTCTACCGACTGGGACGTGTTTAGGAGGGCGGCCACTTGCGACGGTCGGGCGGACATTGAGGAGTATACTGACTCTGTTTCCTCCTACATCGGGAAGTGCATTGATGATGTGACACACTCAGTATCCGTCGTCACTCGGGCAAACCGGAAGCCATGGCTGACGGGGGCTGTCTTCAGGCTGCTGAGGGCCAGGGACAAAGCCTTCCGGACGGGGGATGAGGCTGGCTTGAGGACTGCGAGGGCCGACCTGTCCCGGGGCATCAAAGAAGCGAAGAGGGCGTTCTCGGGCAAAATTACCGCCCACTTCAAGGACAGCAGGGACGCACGGCGCCTTTGGCAGGGCATTCAGACCATCACGGACTACAAGCCCGCGCCGCAGAGCTGTGATGGCGACGTCCGTCTGCTCAATGACCTCAACCGCTTCTTTGCTCGCTTCGACGCTCAGAACAGCACTTGCCCGCTGAAGGCCACTCCCCCTTCCCACGAGCTGCCCCTGTGCCTCTCCGCCGACAGCGTGAGGAGGACGCTTGCCGCTATCGACATCCGTAAGGCGGCAGGCCCGGACAACATCCCGGGTCGAGCGCTGAAGGACTGCGCTGGTGAGCTGACGGGTGTCTTCACGGACATCTTTAACACTTCCCTGCAGCAGGCCATCGTCCCGTCGAGTTTCAAAGCAGCCACCATCGTACCTGTGCCGAAGAAGCCTGCTCCGTCCTGCTTCAATGACTACCGCCCCGTGGCACTTACGCCCATCGTCATGAAGTGCTTTGAGCGGCTTGTCTTGGAGCACATCCGGTCAGTTCTCCCTCCCACCATTGACCCCTTCCAGTTTGCGTACCGAGCCAAACGGTCCTCTGAGGATGCCATCTGCTCTGCCCTCCACTCGGCCCTCACCCACCTGGAGGGGAAGGACTCGTATGTGAGGTTGCTGTTTGTGGACTTCAGTTCTGCCTTCAACACCATTGTGCCGCAGCGTCTCATCAGCAAACTTGACAAGCTGGGCCTCAGTACCGGCCTCTGCAACTGGCTACTGGACTTCCTCTGTCAGAGGCCACAGGTGGTACGTGTTGGCGACAAGATCTCCGCCAGCATCACACTGAGCACAGGGGCCCCCCAAGGCTGCGTGCTCAGTTCGCTGCTCTTCACCCTCCTGACGCATGACTGCGCTGCCACCTGCAGCGGCAACCGCATAGTGAAGTTTGCTGACGACACGACTCTGGTGGGTCTCATCACCAAGGGAGACGAGACTCAATACAGGCTGGAGGTTGACCTTCTGACCGCGTGGTGCAGGGACAACAACCTCCTGCTGAACGTCGACAAGACCAAGGAGATTGTCGTTGACTTCCGGAAGGGTCACGCCCAACACCTGCCGCTGACCATCGACGGTGCTGTGGTGGAGAGAGTGAGCAGCGCCAGGTTCCTGGGGGTGCACATCAGTGAGGATCTCTCCTGGTCCACCAACACCGCGTCGCTGGCGAAGAAGGCCCAGCGCCGCCTGTACTTCCTTCGGAAACTCAGGCGAGCGGGGACTCCTCCGGCCGTCATGACTACTTTTTACCGCGGCACCATTGAGAGCGTCCTCTCCAGCTGTATTGCTGTCTGGGGTGGCAGCTGCACTGACCAAGACTTGAAGGCCCTGCAGCGCATTGTGAAAACGGCTAGTAAGACTATTGGTGCTTCTCTCCCCTCCTTGAAGGACATTTACACCTCCCATCTCACTCGCAAGGCGACCAAGATTGTGAGTGATGTGAGTCACCCCGCTCACTCTTTGTTTGAACTTCTGCCCTCTGGGAGGCGGTACAGGAGCCTGCGCTCCCGCACCACCAGACTTTCCAACAGCTTCGTACTCCAGGCTGTTAGGATCCTGAACTCGCTCCCCCTTTCAGCGTAGCGTCCTGTTCTTGCTGTATGCTCACTGGCTCGGTTTTGCCCCTCATATTCAATGGGTTATTGGTCTGTTTTTATTCATCGCTCATTTTATTTTATTTATTATTTATTATTTATGGTTTGTGCCTTCTTGTTTTTGTTTTGTGTCGCCTACTTGTATGTCTCGTCACCGTGGGATGGAGGAAACGGAATTTCGGTTTCTTTGTGTGTCTTGACATATGAAGGGATTGACAATAAAGCTGACTTTGACTTTGACTTTGACTTTGATACTGTCGGACCTCATTCTTTCAATTTTGTCATTTTGTACGAATTTATGTGAGCTTTTGGCTGTCACATCATTAATCTATTACTGTTCCCTGACTATGCAAAGTTAGTTCTTTTGATACTCCATGTCTTTGCTCACATCATTATATTCTTAGTTTAATCATGCTTCCCACCATATCTTTTCTTTGTTAGGCAAAACATTTCCCTCTGTGCAGAGCGTTCAGTAGTAATCGAAAAGCTGGCGTCCCGCATTAGGCGACATATGACGTTTAGTCAAAACACAAGATATAATCAAGTACTGAATGGTCAAGACGACTCTGGCCGTGTCCATGATTTAGAGAGAAAACATCAGGCATGCATTACACAGTTCCTTAAGGGTCATTAAGCTATTTAGGCAACATATCAAAAGACATTTATTTTGCAGTGCACAGAAATACATATTGAATCGTGAAGTTGTAGCAACTTCTGTTATTATCTTATATCAAAGAATGTCTTCTTTATTGGTTGACTCCATGAATATACTTGTCTGCTTATATACTTTATCCAAAGAGATGTGAGCGTATCTGTTATTGTGGCTAGGCGGGTTTTGTGTCTTTTGACCCTATTCCTTCACACCCTCTGTTGACCTCAGTTTAACTGAGGTCTCCAAAAACCCATATGTGTTCGTAATCCCTCTGTCGGCCCACCACGTCCCTCTGTGGAGCCGCTTCAAGTCCCTCTGTGGGGCCGCCAATGAGTGAGAAAAATAAATATAGATAAAATTCATACCCAGACATTTGTAAAAGATGGAGAGGGGGAAGGCAATTGGCCTAGACGACATTCTAGTGACAGCATGGAACTCTCAAGGAGAGATGGCAGGGGAGATTCTTAAAAAGCGAGAAGATTCTCGAAAGAAGTGGAAGATGAGAAAGAAAATGTGAGAGAAAAATACATAAACAAATAACGAAATACATACATACATCTATACATGCATATAGACCAGGGGTGGGCAAACTTTTTGACTCGCGGCCGAACTGGGTTCTAAATTTGGACCGGAGGGCCGAACCAGGAGCAGATGGACGTAGTGTTTGTGTGAAGTAATATAAGCGACCTGTAAAGGTCATTGCATAAAAGATTTTGGCCTTTAGTAGGTAGTAAAGCATGGATATTCCAAACAAGTTTTTTGAAAACAAATGCATTTATTAACAGCATTAAAAAAAAAAATCACTAAAAAACTGCTATCAGTGATTCTCATAAAATACGACACTATTATTATGAATAACAGTCTCCATCACTTCAGTGCCTGCAGGTCAGATTAATGAAAAATGTTTATCTTATGAGATCACATCAAACAGCAAACATTCTGACCAAATATATCATCTTGAAGAATCGGTGAAAGCATACATCCAAATAAAGTAATCAAAACGGCAACACGGTGAGGGGTATCTGAACATCAGAGCAGAGTTTTAACTCACAAACACCTGGTAACAGAGGTGAGGAAACGGGAAACACTTCCTTAAAGTAAGCCTTAAGAACTTTACAGGTTAAGATTAGTCGCAAACAGTTGGTGCATCAATGTCCTTGAGCATCCTGCATTGTTTGAAAATGAGAATGGTCGCTAGTTTCAATCCCTGCTATGTGTACAAATCATATTCAAAATGCATTTTTTTACAACAAACTTGAGAGCCTCCCCTTCATTTTCAGTGGGAACAGTGTTGTTGGTCTCCCTTTTTTGCTAGTGCATCATAGTCTGGAGTAAAATTTGTTGTGGCAATTCTTAGGAGAGATCCGTTTACCTCGATCTGTGACGGGTTGATGTGGCTGAACGTCACGTCGCGTACGTCGAGCCAAATTGGCCACTCTTTTAACATTCGGCACTCACTTCTTTTCTTCGGGCCACTCATTTTAATGGAAGGATTCCAGGGGAAGGTTTGTGGGTGGCTTTAGCGTAAAACTGTATCTGAAAGCTCAGCGAGCGAATTACAAGAATGCTGTCGTCACAGCCCACGCTCTAAATTCGGGACTGATACAAATTGAGCGCGAGTGCGCCATGTCCGTACTACTGAGTACGTACGTACACGCACTTGTGAGTGTGCACCGAGCTTTCTGACACGGCTTCCGGTAGTAAATGCGCAGGCGAGCGGTTCCCCATATACTGGGGAAACGCAGTCATTGCAGGCAAAATGACAAAAAAAAAAGTTTAATAATACAATTAATTCAGGGTTGGCGGGCCGGATTAAACGGTCCCGTGGGCCGGATGTGGCCCGCGGGCCGTAGTTTGCCCACCCCTGATATAGACAGACAGACATCGAACGATCGCCCATTCACTCAGTCATTTGGTCTCGGTCATTCTGTCACTCGGTCATTCAGTCAATCAGTCAATCAATCAATCAATCAATCAATCAATCAATCAATCAATCAATCAATCAATCCCGCACTCACTCACAAGTGTTCATTAATTTGTAATAGTATTGCAAGCAGTTTAAACTCTATTGGAATGTGTGAATGTCCATATCTGTTCTATCAAATTCTAATCCTTCTTTACCTTTGTATAAGGCACAGGTGTCAAACTCAAGGCCCGGGGGCCAGATGCAGCCAGGCACATCATTTTATGTGGCCCGCGAAGACAAATTGTGCTTCATATTCATGTGTCATTACTCGAATTGCAAATTGTCTTCACTTTTAATAATATTTTATTTTTAAATATTAGACCAGTTTTTTTTACTTGTCAGATTTGAAAACGAGTTACTTGTCAGTTTATTTTGTAGCTTTTACTGTATATAATATGAGGTGCTCATACATTTATTTGGGGTGACAGTCATAACAGCCCTCCAAAAGAAGCTATGACTACAATGCGGCCCGAAAATTATTATTATTTTTATTTTTTATTTTTTTTGACACCCCTGGTATAAGGGATAGACTTTTCAAAGCATAGTCATCGTAATTTATTCAATCTGTTGTTTGACTAACATTTAATCATTGATCAATCACGTATCTTAACTCATGCTTTTCCTCCTTTGAAGCGACTATGTACTTCAAACCCAAACGCCACCATTTTATAGGGAAAAACTTTTGTTGAATCTATTTGTTTTCGCCATAATACTCCTGCAGTCATCTTAAATTTGTTCAATTTATCAATCCCTTCCCTTGTTTATCCTGCAAATGAATCACGTGAATAATGTGTTATTCAAACTTTAACGTTCATAAGTTATCCACCTGTTCCAAATTCGTTTGGAGTCTGTATGTTATTGTTCCAATTTTTTACATTTAATACTCTCCCACCTATTTGATCCTATCTTGTAAAGATCCACAATTTATTCTAAGCTATTTTAAAACTCTCCACACTTGTTACCAGGCTTTGGCTCCATTTCACGATGTTGTCTCCCATTCACTTCATTTCTGCCAAGCTGCTTCTTCTCCTCCGTCTCGCATGTTGAAGACTTAAAAACCAGCAATTCTGAAAACACTTAAAATCTCACAATTCCCCCCTTTGTTTTTTTTTTTTTTGTTTTTTTTCTCCCTTTTTACACATTCTAAAAAATGTGTCACAATGGTTAAAAAGTAAAAATAACAATGTCCATGGTAACATACCCATCGCCAGCTGGACTTCGGTGTACCTCCAGATGCCATCCTGGCCTGGAATCACCAATTCTCAGTCCCTGAAACTCGACTGGCAGCATCTCACATGGCTGTATGAACAAAAGCCATCACCCTCCTGTAGCTGTGCATGCAGCTCTCCGGACAATAAACATCCATAATACCAAGAAATAAAATTCATAATGCTAAACAAAAAATAATCCACACACGGGCGCATGTCAAACGTATGAAATTGAAAACTGGAGCCTGCCGAGCCTGTCCTGAAAACGATCACATTTACAAACTCATTATGAAAAGTAAGGGGTTAGTTGTTAATGCATGTTCACAGACATGACACAAAATTCTCCAAGACTGCAGTTGACAACCTGCAAAGTAAACACGAGTTTAACAAATAAAGCACAATCTGCTCCCTGGGTTGCTGTTAGAGGCTGCAATACAATTAGGTAAAACATCAAAACAAAGCAAGTCATCACAAATTCCGTCACGTACATTTCGTCACACTGTCAGGTAAGTCCAGAGTTGTTGTCATACACTGTCTTGGCTCAGAGTCTTGATTGTCAATGCTGGTATTGTCACGTCTGGTCATAATCTTGAATTGGGCCTTCTCCATTGAAGTCTTTTGTTGTCAATGGTGCCCCAGAGTAATCCCAAACCCATATTTATTCCAAAATTAGCCCCGATCAATCTTGCTTTTTCAAATCTGTAGTATCTTTATATTTTTCAGGTGAGAGGAATGTTATCCTCTGCTGTGATCACATCACCCCAACCTTGAATCATGTTAACCATTCACAATACACAAACACCACAAGCACAGACTTGACATTCATACACCATTACAGACAAACTGTCATCCCACAACACACACATAAAAACATACAATATTAAATTGTAAAAGGAACCAACCCTACGCAAAATGTTCTCCTCAATTAAAATTTCCCTTTTTCATTTTAAATCCAAAATTAATATCTAATTGTCTGGTCTCCTGTCCTCTCATCGTTTGCCAATATGCAGCATGCTGGAACATGATTTAACTCCCCATTTAGTTTGCTCACATCTCACACTTAGACTATTTGACACTTCGTGTTGAGCTGTAACTTCAATATTTCCACCTTCCCATATTTCTTCCACTAAACAGTTCCATTTTGCTTTCAGTTTAAATTCATCCCTCCAAATAACTACCTCTGGCAAAGAACCAAAAAATTATAGAGCACTCCCTTTTACTGTTACCTTGTTCCTTCATTCATCTCCTCACAAGCATAACTGACCCTCCTAAAAAATAATGATACTAAAAATAATGTTTAAAAAACAATATACACAGCTTCTTCCTGCCACTTACACTATCACCTTGAAGATTATCGTTCTCATTTTTGTTGATGCCAATTCTTAGAATCAAAAAGAAATGCTTACTCCTGATAATGGAGTCACGCTAAATCACAAATTTTGAAACCTTCTTCCATGTTCCCCCTTTGTACCTATCAAAACCAATTAGAAATATTTTTACTGTCATGATCATCATTGTGGCCTTCACACTTATTGTTCCTGTACTTTAAATTGTCAAATTTTGTACATTTGAAGCCCTTTGAGACTTGCTTGTGGGCTATATACGTAAATAAACTTGACTTGCCTTGACTTTATTATTATTCAACTTCTTCTGCATTCTTCTGCCTCTTTTTTTATTTATTTATTCTTTTTTTTAATTTTTGTTTTAGCTTAACTACTTCTACAAATTCATCTGATTCACTTCATTCCACTATCAACACTTTTAACACATTCCAAATATTCATGCCAAATATTCTAAATATTTACGGTTTTCGAGAAATTTACAAATTTTAAACCAATATTTCACCATACATTCTTCATGGCACATTCAACATTTCTCATTTTCTTCCTCATAATTCCTCCAATTCGCCTTCTTTCACTTCCTAGATTAAAATTTCACATTTTCACTTTTAACATTGCGGTAAGATTTTGCAAAATTTCCTTTTTCCCTTATAATTTCTAATTAAATTTTTTTTTTTTTTTTTTTTTTTTCACTGACTCAACCCATTTAAATTTTTGAACTGTTCATCTTATCTACCTATTCCAAAACTTCCCACTTTTGAAAAATTCCAAATTTTCAACTTTAAAATTCACGCCCAATTTTACAGAATTCTTTCTATATTTTCATCCATTTTCTGACCACTTCAACACGTTCCAAATTTAAACACAATCTTGTAGCATTCCCCGAATTTTTATTCAGCCTCTTCGCTTTCACACGCAATTTCTACAGAAATTACAAATTCTAGTTATTATTGTTAATCCTCCGTGACCCTCGTAAGGACGAGCCGCACCAGTAATGGATGGATTGTTAATCCTAACCCCAAGTGCCCATCATAAATTGCCATTCAAACCAATTGTCGCAAGGGTCATGTCACTGTAATTGTTATTTAAAAACCCTACTGTATTCTTTTTTAATTAAGTAGTGCCCTGTATTACTATTTTGCTGACTATCCAGAATTCCCACTTTCTTATGGCCCCTCACCCCTTCAAGCTCAAATATGCATCCTATAAATCAGTCGCAATTGATGTGTAATTAAATTCTGTCGTTTCGATAAAGGTCAATTAAGTTTAGCAATTCAGCCTTCTTTTGCCCGAATCCAAATTTTCACCGGTCCAATTATAAAATTTCATTATTTCAATTAGATTCATCATGTCTTCGAAATGCTATGTTACATATAGAAATTTATGATTCAAATGATTTCATTTTTATCGATCAATGTACACTTTGCAAAGTTTCTGATCGCGCTGTCGTATGATTTGTTATTATTAGTGCATCTTCACTGTCCATATCGATGTATTTTGTTTTTTATCCCCGTTTCAATGTCAATAAGCAGCCTTATTATTCCCTCTTTTATCAAAACTCCTCAGTTATGTCCGCCCCAGCACCCAAACACATTTCCATCCCTTTTGTCCCTTACTCCACCAACTTTGTAATGGTTCAGCAGTCTTTAGCAATGTGTCCAGTTTGACTTCATGTGCCTCGTGCAAGTCTTTAGCAGCCTCTCCTCTTAGATTCTCATGATGATGACTCAGGGCTGGATTGTCCGCCATTCTCAAATGCGTCCATCTTGTCTTTGTTCTTTCAGTCCATTTTCTTTTTGATCTGCAACTGTGTGTATTCCACCAACTGTATGGTTCTCGTCCTGTGAAGAGCTGTGCTTGCCCCCTTCAAGCATGATAATAGTTCCCGTTGTTCTCCCAAAGGTCAAAGGTGTCTCATGACCAGGGACAGTCCTCTGTTGATTTTGAGACAGCCAGTGGAGTACGAGGACTCAGTTCAGGACTTGTGCCACACGCTAGGGCAGAACACACTGGGACACAAATTTCACAAAACTATCTTCGTGTTATCAGTCTTCCTGTGTAGTATCTGTTCCTTACACCCCAAATCTTCCTATTAACATTTTGTATCCTACCAGTTGCGCACACTCATCATCTTACTATCAAGCCGCCCTTATCAAATGCTTTTTTTTTTTTTTTTTTTTTTCCGAGTAATCCATCCCCCCAACCCATTAACACAGCTAAAATCCTCGTTCCAGTGTTTATCATCAAATAAAGTTCCGAAATCCTTTGTATTAAACTGTAATGTAATTTAACAACCTACCAACATGGTTGTATATGCGGTGAATGTTATTGTTCAATCTATAGGTCATACAGCGCCTGTGTTCCAACTATGACACTCCTCCTTGATTTACCATCTCATATGTTATTGTTGTCAGCAGCGCTAAATGATAGTGCTTGAAAGTGAATGTCTTATCGCCCAATTTAAAACACATGCCACCTTTGAGCTAATATTTATTCATTTATTTATTTGCCATCCTCATGTTAGCTGGCATGTGTCAGAATTAAAATGTAATTTTGCTTTTAATTTTAAGTCTTTCAAAATTGCTATATCCTTACTGCACCAAGATAAACTGTTAAATATATCTTTAAAAACACACAAAAACAATCTATGCTCCTGCACAGACTCTTAAAAGTGGCACCCAAATGCCAGATTACAAATCAAACCTCCTCCTTCACTCTCACATTTTTTGATAAAACAGTCTACTTATCTAGACACTGTCATCACGTACTAAATAATGGCCTCCAAATATAATGTTGTTGCTGTGGTCCCTCAAAACATGTGACTAGAATTTGGACAATTATTAACCCCCATCAATTGATCAATTATCTCCCCACTAAATTCCTAGCCTGTTAACCTATCTGCATAAACAAAAACATTTACAATGCAGGCGATAAGAGAATCACAAGGAACACCTGAACCCTAACCCAAGAACACAAGAAAAACATAACAATAAACAAAATAAACCCAAGTGCTCCAAATGTTTTCTCATTAAAATTTTAGCCTTTTTGTGCAGAGCACCATTTCTAATCATTGACCTAATTTTATCCTTAATTTAATCCCAATCATGAATGCCCCCTACTTCTAATGTCCTTCTAATGTCCTAATCGATCAATAATTCCTCCTAAATGTAACATCTGCAATCACAATTTAATTTTATCCAATTCTACAATGTATGTTCTCTCTCTTACTCTCACATTTTTTATGAGGGCTGGGCACTCTCCTCGTTGGACCAGTTTCTGCCCACAACCCTCAGATTATTCTATAATTTCTAATTTTTACATTTAACAATGCAAATCTGATAAACCATTGTCTAGCACACCGTTTTCGTGCACCATTTTAACCCAATTCCATCATTTATAACAAACTGATACACAAAGACAAACATAGATAACACACGGGCCCACAACATAGACATGACAATCTTCCCAGTTGATGACAAGGGGGGGGGGGGGGCAACCGAAGTGTGGAGAGCCTCGCCACCACCACGTCGCACAATGCAACCCCCCACCTCTGTCCAAAATATGCATTTGTGCCCACCTGACCGTTTGGCCCAAACTTTAGAGCCGCACCCTTTTGAAAACAAAAATGGTTACAGTTTAACCCCACCACACAATGGGATACAACCTTCATGCTAATTATATATATATTCTTTATCAAATTCTTTTTAAGCCATTTTTCTGACTCCAACTCACATGCCAAATATAAATCAACAATTTTATACAAATCAACTTATTGTTCTTCATGAACCACAAATCATCACTTCCACCCCATGAACAGCAGCACCACAACTAATCACTCACTTCTCCAGCTGCGTCGCTGTCCCATCTGACAGCCAAGCCTGCTTTCCACACAATATCATCATAGTCACACTTCAACAATTATGTAGCGACCTGGTTAACCCAGTTACCCTTCGCCCTAGACAACAATATAAGTCTCTAAGGTCGCACTATTGAGGTCGCCAGGCATCCGTCCTGCTATATCAGCGATGCCGTCACCTCTTTTTTTTTTTTTTTCTTTTTCACGAGTCCCCGACTCGTATTGGTGGCCTGGCCGATCCAATCGACCCTGACCTTAGGCAACAGTACAAAGTCCCTAAGCGTCTACTATTGAGGCCACTCCGGTGCCTATATGCTAGCCATTGGCATCCCACAAGTTCCACGGTGTGAGTTTCCTTCGCTGATCAGACGAAGTCCTCACCACCTTTCTCCTTTTCTTTTCCACAAAACGTCACTTTTTCCCCAGTTCCCATACAAGCATAAATGTAGTATATACATACAACCACAATTCCTGAACACAGAGCTAAAATTATTAATATTTAATTTTAATTTTACTCCGCTTTCACTCCACAACATTGCTGAACTGGGAGATTTTTATAAAAAAAGTTCCCCCTTACCTTTTGTGTTGATCGGACTGCAATATTGTTGAGCAAGAGCGGAGATGGAAGAATCCTTCCTGGAGCATGCACTTTCCCTTCTGAAGAAATCACGTCGGATGGTCACCATTTGTTGGATTTGGTCCACAATTTAGGGAGCGCTATCTGCGCCTCACGGCAAAAGCCATTGCCAATCACCTGTTATCCAATTTACTCACTGCGTGCTCGTTTAATTTCTTCAGATTTAGGAAAATGCAAAGACACTGAAGCAGAAATTAGACTTACACAGGTTGGTTGAGTTCAATCATAATTCTTGTTAAGAAAGCTCTGTTTTCAGGAAAGTACAATACAGCGCTGGGCCTTTCAAGAGCAGAAAGTCTCCATTCAGAAAAGGCAACGTTCAAGGTTCTTTGGTCAGCTTATATTCAGTTTGACAGGCCGGTGTGGGGCGAGTTTGATGGGTGATGAGTCGTTGGGGTGGGACGAGTTCGCAGTAGAGTTTGATTCCATGGGAGTGGGTGCTGGTTCTGGACGATTCGGTGTGTGTGTGTGGGCTGTTGTCTTCCATCCCGTCTTTCGGCCTTGGTGATCATCTTTGGCCGAGTCCTTGGCTGTCTCCCTCTGGCACCAGCTGTTTTTTATCTCCAAGTGACCTTCCTGTAAACATTCTCCTCCATCCTTGCACATATACTGTCGGACCTCATTCTTTCAATTTTGTCATTTTGTACGAATTTATGTGAGCTTTTGGCTGTCACATCATTAATCTATTACTGTTCCCTGACTATGCAAAGTTAGTTCTTTTGATACTCCATGTCTTTGCTCACATCATTATATTCTTAGTTTAATCATGCTTCCCACCATATCTTTTCTTTGTTAGGCAAAACATTTCCCTCTGTGCAGAGCGTTCAGTAGTAATCGAAAAGCTGGCGTCCCGCATTAGGCGACATATGACGTTTAGTCAAAACACAAGATATAATCAAGTACTGAACGGTCAAGATGACTCTGGCCGTGTCCATGATTTAGAGCGAAAACATCAGGCATGCATTACACAGTTCCTTAAGGGTCATTAAGCTATTTAGGCAACATATCAAAAGACATTTATTTTGCAGTGCACAGAAATACATATTGAATCGTGAAGTTGTAGCAACCTCTGTTATTATCTTATATCAAAGAATGTCTTCTTTATTGGTTGACTCCATGAATATACTTGTCTGCTTATATACTTTATCCAAAGAGATGTGAGCGTATCTGTTATTGTGGCTAGGCGGGTTTTGTGTCTTTTGACCCTATTCCTTCACCATATAACGATATATAAAGTATATATCAAATAACTATCATATAAACAACAATATTATCAAACCATCTGTGTCACTCCAAATCATTAAATCCATCGATCAAATTCCTCGTCCTTTGTCAAAAACACCGCGCGTGCGCCCTGACGTCAGCCTCGTCGTTATTCCACAGATGTAGTACATAACTATATTATAGCGTTAACAAAGTACAAGGAAAGACGTGGGTTTGGTAAACGTCTCTTTATTTAACAAAACAAGAGTTCAACGAGGCAACAAGTACTGAACTGTAACGATAAAAACATATACAAGTTGCTACACAAAATAAAATATATCAAATAACTATAACATAAATAGTTCACCACCACACGGCCCCAAGCACCGGCGTCGACTTCCAGGTGTGTGGCAGCGTGGACTTCCATCCCCGGAGGTGGCACTTCCAGCCACGGAGGTGGAAGAGAGCTCCATAGAATAGGACCGGGCGTGCGTAAAAGCCATGTCCGAGCCCCCTCCACCGTCCCCGGACAGCCACCCGGCCGAGCGCCGGCCCCCAACTTCCATCCACGGAGGTGAAAGAGAGCTCCGTAGAGTAGGACCGGGTGTGCGTAAAAGCCATAATAGTTTTTCAAACCTTCTGTGTCACTCCAAATCATTAAATCCTTCAAACTCTTCATCCTCCATGTCACTTACAAACAAACCCGCTAATGATGCCGTTAATACGTGGGGCCCTTCGTCATCTTCGTCATCCCGTGATCAATCTTTGTCCTTTTTGTAAACAACCGCCGCGCCACATCGCGCTGCTGACATCGCGCTGCTGACATCGCGCTGCTGACATCACTTGAAATTAAAATTACAGTAATCCCTTGCTACATCACGGTTCCACTTTTTCCGAGAGTGAAAGAGAGCTCCGTAGAGTAAGACCGGGCGTGCGTAAAAGCTATGTCCGAGCCCCATCCACTGTCCCTGGACAGCCACTCGGCCGAGCGCCGGCCCCCGACTTCAATCCACGGAGGTGAAAGAGAGCTCCGTAGAGTAGGACCGGGCGTGCGTAAAAGCCATAATAGTTTTTCAAACCTTCTGTGTCACTTCAAATCATTAAAACCTTCAAACTTTTCGTCCTCCGTGTCACTTACAAACAAAGCCGCAAATGATGCCGGTAGTACGTGGGGCCCTTTGTCATCTTCGTCATCCCGTGATTGAATCTTTGTCCTTTATGTAAACAACCACCGCGCCGCGCCACGGACGTCACTTGAAATTCAAATTACAGTAATCCCTTGCTACATCGCGGTTCGTTTATCGCAGTTTTTTTTTAATTTTGAAAATTTGTGAAAAAATTCACATATAAGTCGCTCCTCAGTATAAGTCGCCCCCCCACCTAAACTATGAAAAAAAAAAACGCGACTTATAGTCCGAAAATTACGGTAGTAAATTATTTTTTTTTCTGTGCGGCTTGGCAGCCCGGCACCAAGTGACCTACGGACCAGTGTGTGTGCGCGCGTGCTGTAAATATATTTTTAGAGCTCTTTCATTGTTGTAACTTTTTTTATAACAAGTTACAATACTGTAAATATGTTTTTAGAACTCTTATTATAAGAACTTTGTTTTATAAAAAGGTACAAGTGTGCGTACTGCAATTGTGTGGGGACTCCCTGGCTTCTACTGGCGTGTGGGAAATTTTCGTGCCATAATTTCTCAATTTAATTTGGAAAAAGAAAAACGCTATGCACTGAAGCCGCGATGTAGCGAGGGATTACTGTATGTTGTTTTTCTTTTTGGCCACTAGAGGACATGGGCAGGTCGTGAACTCAGCCGTAAAATTACAGTAAAAATTAAAATTTATTTCGATGACACTAAGGTACCATCCTAAAGGAGACCGCTCTACTACAAGTGAAGATAGATGGACTAAAACAGCCTTAGACCATTTTTAACCGAAGATCTACTTTCCAAGCAGTTCTCCCACGATCAAATTGTTTGTCTTGGTCAAAAATGGGTAGGGGTATGGATTAATATGGCGTTTTACTATTGCAGCATTCACTAAACTTGAAGATCGAACCCTACGCCTCCGGTTTGCGAGCGCAGATCACTGAACAGTGAGCAAAAATTACAGGTTGCTGTCTCAGGTCAGTACCATATTTGAATGTACAGGTATAGGAAGTGAGTTTTTAATAAACAACAATACTACGTTTTTGTTTTGTTTATTTCTATTAAACTGTAGCGCACAGCAACAAACTATATGCACACAAAAAAAAAAATTCTGAAAGGCGGTGGTCTCGTTCTGTATCTGATTGTTAGCTGGTGCCACCCTGGACATGTGTACATCAAAACTTCCATCTGCTGCAAAGACATTTGTGGTGAGCCCGCGTCATTATTATCTGCCCAGGGAGTTTAGAAAGCCATTGCTGTTCTTGTTTACGGTCCTCTGCGTCCTGATGCGGGAATCGAGTGTGACGTCATCCACGCTGCGGTTGCTGAACTGCAAACAGAACCCTGAGGGTGATGATCTCTGGGGACTTTAACCACGTGACATTGGACACATTTCTACTTGCCTTCACCCAGTATATGGATTGCTTCACCAAAGGAAATAGGACTATTGACCTGCTGTATGCGAATGTTGAGGATGCATACAGTGCCACCCCTCTACCTGCACTGGGAAAGGGACATTAGAACTTCATCCTGCTTCGGCCTCATTACACGACAAAAGTGAGAAGACTACCAAAGACCACCTGAGTGGTCACCTGAGGCTCAGCAATCTCTGAGAGATTGCTTTGGGACTATCGACTTGGGATGTATTGCTGGAGGTTGTGGACTGTACCACTTGGTACAATAACTTCTGCATGGATGTTGTGGTTCCAGTAAGAACAGTGCACTGCTATGCTAACAAGCCTTGGATTACAAGTGAGATCAAGGACCTTCAGAATCGTGAGAAATGGGCCTTCAAAGATGATAATCAGCGAGAGCTGAAGCACGTCCAGAGTCAGCTCAAGGTCCAGCTCTAGGGATGCAAAATCGCATTATATGAAGAAGTTGGAGCAGAAGCTGCAGAAGAAGAACATGAACGAGGTGTGGGAGGTTGATCACCGGCTGCGGCCCAAAGAAAGGTATCACTATTGGTTGGGGTGTGGAGAGGGCGAACCAGCTGAACGACACCTTCAACAGATTTGACCACTCCCACTTGCCATCACCCTTACTCCCATCTGCCCCTTCTGCTCCCCGATTTGCCCCTGCTCAATCACTCACCTGCAGACTGGTAGACGACACCCTTCTACCCAGGGTGACAGCGGCTCAAATGAGCGGACTGTCACGGAACAGAGACAGGGCGACCAAGTGCAACACGATCCTTTACTGAAGAAGGGGGAAAGGGGAAGTGGAACGCTGGGCTTGCGGTCTGGCATGGCTGAGCAGCGGAGCACAGCGCGTAGTCGGAGGCAGGCAGGTTGTCGAGACAGGCGGTGATCAGAAGCGTGGTCGGTCAGTTTACAGAAGCAGTTGGCAACAGAGATCGTTCAGGGGACAAAAAGGCAGTGGTGTCACGGGCAGGGTAAGTAGACGAACTGACAACCACTGGCAGAAAACAGAGAGGTTAAGTAGGGGACCCAACGAGCTGTAGCAGGTGCTGGCAATTCCTCGATTAGGGCTTGGCTGGAAGTCAGGTGACGCAGGAACGTGACACGGACAGCTGAGGAGACTCCGCCCCAGCAAGGCAGCGGATCCTGACGAGGTACCCGTCTGCTGAAGGCCTGCGCGCTGGAGCTGGGTGACCCAATACAGCGCAATACCTGAGTCTGGAGTCTGCGGGCCCTGGAGCCTTACCGATCAAGGGCTGCTCACCCCCGCTGCCCGGGGAGAGTGCCTTGTTCTCAGACTCGCTTTTTTCAGCATCTGGGTGTTTAGGCTGGAGCTCCGTGAGACTGCCAGGGGCCCTGGCTGTCACACCTGCTGTCTAAAGATGGTGCCTCGTTCTCGAACTGACTGTTGCGCTTACCTGGCCAGCATTGCTGGCACATAAGTGCCACCTCCACGAAGCCCTGTCCTCCTGAGGGCTGTCCGAGAATGGTGCCTCGTTGTCGGACTGACATTTGCACTTACCTGGCCAACATCGCTGGAGCCTAAGTGCCACCTTCAGGAGGCCATGTCCTCCTGATGGCTGACCGAGGATGTTACCTTGTTCTCAGACCTGCTTTTACTTCTGACCCCCTTGCGCAGCTGGAGCTTTTTCTTTGGTACCAGGTGTAATAACACTTAGCATTTCCCACACCCCGCTACACGGGCGAACGGTTACTTCCAGGGGCCAGCGCCCTCCCGCCTTCTGTCCGAGGAAAGTGCCTCATTCTTATACTGACATTTATGGGCACCCGGTTGTCTTTGCTGGAACCCAAGTGCCACATCCAGGAGGCTGCCTCCACCCGCTGGCTGTCCAAGGATATTGCTTCATTTTCTGACCGACTTATACGTGCCCCCGGACGTCTTCGCTGGAGCTAAGCACCACCTCCAGGAGGCTTTCTTCTCATAATGGATGTTAAAAGTTAAAGTTAAAGTCCCAATGATCATCACACACACATCTGGGTGTGGTGAAATTTGTCCGATGCATTTAACCCATCCCCATGTGATTTTGATCCATCCCCTGGAGGAGAGGGGAGCAGGGAGCAGCAGCGGTGCCGCGCTCGGGAATCATTTGGTGATCTAACCCCACAAGTCCAACCCTTAATGCTGAGTGCCAAGCAGGGAGGCAATGGTATGACCCGGCCGGGGTTTGAACCCACAACCTTCCAGTCTCAGGGCGGACACTCTACCACTAGGCCACTGAGCCGGATGGTTGGGGAAAGTGCCACATTCTTGGACTAGCCTTTTACACACCCACCACTGTCTTCGCTGGGGCTATGTACCACCTCCAGGAGGCCAATTCCCTGCCGAGGATGGTGCTTCATTCTCTGACCGACTTTTACGCGCCCCCGACTGATTTCGCCGACCGACCGACTGTGTATGTAAAATACGCAGACCGGAGCGACAAACCAGTCAGAGATCAAACGTAATACGCCGCAATTTATCAATACTGTTTGTGCAAATCATTAGGCCCCTCTAAAATTGCATTGAAAAAGAGACATGCCTACAAGGCAGAATTCAAGATTTCTGGAAAGCCGAGATCATTGCTGAAGAGCAACGAGACAATGAGTGGGAACTTGTCATGTTTAATGGCAAAATTGCCCAACTGTTTACTTGAGATAGTTGAGGACTTTGATGGATTTGCATATGAACATCGATCAACAATAATGTGAGTACAGTCAAACCTCGGTTTTCGAACATCCCGGTTCTCGAACAAATCGGAATTCGAACGAAAAATTCGAGATTTTTTTGCTTCGGTTGTCGAACAAAAATTCGGAGGTCGAACCTCGCGAAATGAGCCGAGAGGACCCGAGAAAACCCGACCGCGCGAGTCGGATGCCGACTGACTTGTTGTTATTGTATTTTCGTTACTTTGAGGATTGTATTAACCAGTGACGTGCAGTGGGGTTCATGACTGGGGAGGCACTGACGTCTCCCCCAAACACCCCCCCCGGTAAAATTTGTCCGGCACCTAACCGTGTCACAAAAAAATTTGGGGAACGCTGCTCGAGTGTGGCTTATTCATTATTTAATTTGAACTATTTTAATTAAAATCTCATATCAGCAGTCTTCACACATAAAAACACTCAATAAAGCACATGGAATCAAAAACTTGTTTTCGATCGTGCGTACCACTCCGTTTGAAAAGACATGCTCCTAAATCCCGTTGTCCGAATCAAACCTTTTAACTCCAGAGTTGCTCTTCCTTTACTGATGACCTCCTGCTTCGACTGAAAATCCATAGTTGAAAATCGTTTGGATATGAAATCCCCCGCCTACTGCCCGATGACAGCTGGGATAGGCTCCAGCAAGCCCGCGACCCCCGTGGGGATACAGCAGTACAGAAAATGGATGGATGGATGGATGGATGG